>NC_061822.1:37774693-37779693 GCF_019202785.1 Penaeus chinensis | reverse complement strand
GGAGAGAGGAGCTAGAGAACGTGCCCGAGGAGACGAGAGAGGGAGAGAGAAGAGGGGAGATGAGGGGATATAAGAAGAAGTCACAGTACGTGCACGAGAGACGGGGAGTGGAATGAGGAGAGTGAGGGGAGACTCCCAGAGGCAAGTGTTAGAAAGAGGAGAGGGGAAAAACACGGACAGAAATAGAGGAATTAAGAGGAGGAATGGAAATACAAGAGGAGGAACAGAGAGGGAATAGTAGAGAACGGAAAAATAAGAGAAATTAAATAAATGTATACAAAGGATAGAGAGAAAAGACAAACATAGAATAAAAAAAAACAAGACGCAAGATATAAATTGGGAATAAAGAAAAAGGGAGAGAAAGAAGATTAACAAAGAAGAGAGAAGAAGAAGAGGTGAAAGAAGAGGAAGAAAACGGATAAATGCAGAGGCAGGGAAAATAAATAAAACCAAACATAATAAAGAAAGGAAAAAGAAGAAGAGAGAGAGAGAAAGGGAGAAGCAAAGGGAAAGACCAGCGATGGAAAGTCGTGTGAAAAGAAGGGGAGAAAGTGGTATGAAAGGTGCAAATGAGAGGCCCAAGGAGGAGGAAAATAAGAATGGGAAACATAGAGAAGAAATGCAAAAAAAGGACATAAACTGATGAAAAGGGAAATAGAAAAATAACTCACAATAATATAATAGAAGAAGATTATTCTATTGACTAGTGATAAAGGAGAGAGCCGAGATATCCATAATAAAACGGAATAGCAACAACAACACAAATTATATAAAAATGAAATAGAAAAATGAAAAAAATGAAAAAAAAAATGATAAAGAAGTGAAATATACACAAATGATGCTAAAAATGGATAATATGAGAAAAGAGGGAAGGAAAAGGAACGAAAAAATAATTACGAAATAAATGAATGCTGTACGACTGATTGCTTACTAGGTAAATGACTAATGACCGATTAATCAAAAGAAATAGATGGAATGGATATATAATTAACGTGTGCATTAATTAACTGAAAAAAAAAAAACGATGTATGGTAATTGAATAATGCGACCTAGTTTTTTTTTATATATATCACCTGTACTGGTTTCCTAAGATTTATCAATTATTTGTTTATTCCTTTTCTTTCTTCGACAATCACGTATATTTCTAACTCTCCAGGTTATCATGTTTCACCATTTTCTTCCTCTTTCTCTTCTTTCTTCTACACCTATTATCTCTTCCTTCTTTCAAGCATTTTCTCTACACCTTATCTCTTGTCTCATTAATTTCCTTCCGTCTCTTCTCTTAAACTCCCCCTCCCACATTCTTATCTTTCCTTCCCCCTCTCCTCCCTCTCTTTCCTCCCCCTCTCCTCCCTCTCCTTTCTCTCCACCCTCTCTCCTTCTCACGTTGGCTCCTCCCCCTCGCAATCACTAGCCCCGCCCACATGCCCAATCTCCCTCAGACGTCACGAGTTGGAATGCAGTTGTCGCTTCTGTAATGAGGAGGAGGGGGGGTAGGGGGAGTTGTGTAAGAGGGGGGAGGGGGTAAGGGGAACAGTTGAGTAGGAGGGAAGAAGGGGAGGAGGGGAAGGGGGCTGGTGGGTAGGGGGTAAGAGGGTAATTGAGTAAGAGAGACGAGGGAGAGGGGCGAGGGGGAAGGAGAGGGGGTGTGGGAGGGATGAAGGTAGAGGGGGAGGGTAGGGGGGAGGGACAGGTGATATTCACGAGGGCCTAAGAATTCGTTTGAGGCAGGTTGTGGAAGGTGGAGACGAGTGGTGGTGGAGGAGGAGGATGAGGAGGAGGACGTGAGAGTGGCCTGCATTTCTTTTTGTTTTTTTCTCATATTTTCTTCTTCTTGTGCTTCCTGCTTATCCTTTTGTTCACTTCTTTCTCTTTACTTTCTCTCCATCCTTCTCTCTCTCTCTCTCTCGCTCAATCTTTTTCTCACTCACTCGCTCACTCTCTCTCTCCTCCATCCTCCTTCCCTCCACTCTCTCCTCAGCTCTCATTGTCTCTATCTATCTATCTCTCCCACTCCTCCTTTTTCTCTTGTCTTTCCTATATATCAATTTCATTTTACCCTGAACTCATCTCCGCATTTTCCCTTTTCTTCTTATCTATCATCTGGCCGTCCACTCTTTAATTGCCATTCAACTGTTAAATAAAGGGATATAAGACATTCGAAAATTACTGGGATGGATCTCTTTCAAAAACAAACATAATGATTTATCAGAGAATATACTAATATACATATATGTGAAAAAATACACACACATACTCTCTCTCTCTCTCTCTCACACACACACACACACACACACACACACACACACACACACACACAATCATACCCAAGAGTCAATTCAAAACTCAAGTATCCGTTGCTCTTCTGTTTTCAATAAATATTAGAGGGATTCGCCCTCGTTGAAAGGCAGATCGTAAATGATGACGAGTGAGTACAAAAATATACATAAAAAGGGGAGCACAGCGTCCCTTTCCCCTCGCTCATTATCTCAAAATATCCACATAAATATTCGTAAATCCATATTCAAGCCGCCATTACACACTTTTCCCGTAATCTTTAGTGTGATGGACGAGGCGTTGGGTTGACACCTTATGCGTTGCAGAAACCCGAGGTACGGTGGTGGGTTGAATGCGTTAGGTTGTGGGAGCTGCTTCCTCGTGGGTGTTTGGTTGTAGCTGTGGAATGTGTTGTGAGGGATGGGAGGATTGTGGTAGATGGCGAGTGTGTATTGTATGGTTTAGGAGAGGTGTTCATAGTAGCCCTAGAATGTGTGGTTTATGGTACCTGTGCGGTTTAGAATACTAGGTCCATGGTAGTTTATATCGGAAATGTGATGTGTGTAGTGTATGGTTTAGGAGAGGTGTTGTTCATGGCATTTCTAAAATGTGTAGTTTATGGTATGAGTGTGGTTCTCTGTAATTGTGGAATGGGTTGAAATTATGAGAGATGGGAGGGTTATGGTAGATGGTGAGTATGTAGTATATGGGAGGATGTGTTGTTAATGGGAGCCTTAAAATGTATGGTTTAGAATTGGTCCACAATGGTGGATTTAAGGTTGTTTAGAGCGAAAATATGATCTCGCTTTATCCTTTGCCTCTAATCGTGCCTGATAAGCCTAATTTGACTGAATAATTAACTTAGGATAATGATGATAGCCTGGATAATGTGATGACCGCGTTTTCAATAGAACGATAATTATGCTGAGGAGAAATAAACTAAAAGAGACGAGTTTGCTTTTGAACTGGCTAGATAATAACATAATGGGCGAGTTGACCATGAGGACTGTGTTGAAAGTGAAGTAAATAATAATTTTTTGTTGCAATGATTCCCCAGAGTAATGACCCACTGATGTGATGACGTCCGTGTTATGGCTGGCAAGTGACCACAAGCCTTTGTAATGGGGGTGATAAAGTGTTCTCACGTGTTACTAATGGCTTCTGTCTGCTCGCGGGAGTATACAATATAGGCCTATGTACCGTTAAAGATAATGTAATTTTCGGCAACATGATGTACAAATCTATATGTTTATTTATTATAAACGTGATTATAGACCTTCAGTATCCGACAACCTGAAATAATGTCTAAAAAAACAAACAAAAAAGAGAAAGGCGCGTTTATGAATGACAAAAGGAGGGATCCATTACAAGGACAGCGATCGGTTACACCACCATGACAAACACGCGAGGGTGTAAAGACATATTACTCGCATGACACTAATGATCAATGGAGGAGTCATGAGTTAATACGTCATGTGTGCGATAAGAGGGATACTGGGCACTTGAGAACGTCAGGCATAAGCGGGTATTTATTCCAGCTGTCTGTGACTCAATGCACAAGCAATCAACGACAGTCTGTTGTGTGCAGCTTTAAAGGGCAGCGTTGAATGCCAGCTCACCGCCCCTGGACACTATATTTTTTTTATTGTCTCCCAGCTGTAAACCGTAAGAATCGAATTACCATAGAATAATCATTCAGATGAAATAATGATGATAATGAAATTATGATAATGCATTTTATGATTATAATGGAAATCATCGTAATGACAAGAAAATCAATAACCATCATGATATTCCTGACATTCACGAAAAATAATCATGGCAAAGCTGACCCCTAATAAGAACGAAAATAAGGAATAAACTCGTATTACTTAAACTACCAACGGAATTCCCCGACAAGCACAGATAATGTTTACACCAGAAGACCCCGTTTCGTTTGTCTACGTGTTACCAATGGCCCGTAGAGGAGTGGTAGCGTGACCCCGCTTGCCTGACCTGACTGATGGATGAGGCTGCAGGAGGAGGTTAACGCCAAGGAAAGGAAGGGAAGATGTATACTGGGGGAAGGGAGGTTATGTCAAGGGCAGGGCACGTGGGCGGAGAAAGAGGGGAAACGGGAGGGAGGGAGGGAAGGAGGAAGGAAGGGAGGGAGGGAGGGAGGGAGGGAGGGAGGGAAAGAGGGAGGAAGGGAGGGAGGGGAAAAGGGGAAAGGTTTGCCTACAGGGGGGTATGTGATTTGAATAAGAGGGAAGGTAGAAGGGAGGAAGAGAGGTCAAAAGGAAGGGAAAGCGGGAGGGAGAAGAAAGAGGAAAGCGGAAGAGACAAAGAGGGAAGAGAGAGCGAGTGAAAAAGGAAGGAATAAGTGGAGGATGGAGGAAAGGAGAAACAGGACGAGAGGGGGGGGGGGGGGGGGGGGAGGGGGGCGGAGAAAGAGAGGTGGAAGGTTAGCGGGAGGGAGGGAAAAAACGCTAAGGAAAGGTCATGAAAATGATCCATCAGGAAAGAAAACGTATATCCATCCTACAACTGAAAGCGAAGATCCATCTTAAAGGGGAAATTACCGACATCATTTCACATCAGCGTAGTTATAGAAGAAGTAACATTAAGAAACAATCATCCTACCAGAAATATTGACTTGGCACAATGAGAGTACACTTTATGAGGAATGCGCGCTCATGGAGAAGATCCGCCAAGAGGAAAGGGTAATAAGGGACAAGAAGATA
>NC_061822.1:37767193-37769693 GCF_019202785.1 Penaeus chinensis | reverse complement strand
CTACCTTTCTCCCTGTCGCTCGCTCTGTGCTTCCTTTTCTCCCTCTTTGTGTCTCTGTTTCTCTCTTTGCGTGTATTTCTTTCTTTCTGTTTCTCTGTCTGTCTGTCTGTCTGCCTCCCTGTCTTTCTGTCAGTCTGTCTATCTGTCTGTCTGTCTGTATGTTTGTCTGTCTGTCTGTCTGTTTGTCTGTCTGTCTGTCTGTCTGTCTGTCTGTCTTCCTGTCTGCCTGCCTGCCTGTCTGTCTGTTTGTCTATCTGACTGTCTGTCTATCTGTCTGTCTGTCTGTCTGTCTCTCTCTCTCTCTTTCTCTCTCTCTCTCCCTCCCTCTCACTCTCCCTCTCTTTGTCCCTCCCTCTCTCACTCTCTTCCTCCTTCCCTCCCTCCCTCCCTCTCTCACCCTCTTCCTCCCTTCCTCCCTCCCTCACCCTCTTCTTCCTTCCCTCCTTCCCTTTCTCTCTCCCTCCCTCTACACTCCATCAATCAATCGTCCAACCCCCCCCCTCCCCCTCTCCCCCGCCCCCCCTCTCTTCAATCCATTTTCTGTCTCCGTCAATCAGGTCCGTCCGCCGCGCCGCCCTGGGCCACAGCTGTCACTCACGGCCAAAACAAGCAACGATTCCGCCCCCCCCCTCTCTCTCCCCCCCACAGGGCCAAATTTCTCCCTATCCCTCCCTATACATGGATTGTTTTTGTTTTTTTTATTTATTTATTTATTTTATTTATTTATTTATTTTTTTTTAAGCCTCCCCTGGAATGATTTTTGTTATCCCTCTTTCAACTTATATTCTTCTTCTTATTGTTGTTTTTATATTCTTCTTCTGTTTTTTCTTCCATCTATTTTTATTTCGTCCTCTCCTCTCCAAATTTGATGTCCTCCCCTTCCCCTATTTCTTGTCATACCCCCTTATTATTATTATTTTTTTGTCATCCCCTTCCTCCTCCTTATCTCTTCTCCCCTTCCTCCTCTTTTTCTGTCATCCTCTTCCTCCTCCTTTTCTCTTCTCCCCTTCCTTCTCTTTTTCTGTCTTCCCCCTTCCTCCTCTTTTTCTCTTCTCCTCTTGTTCCTCTTTTTCTGTCATCCCCTTCCTCTCCATTTTCTCTTCTCCCCCTTCCTCTTGCTTTTATCTTCTCTCCTTCCTCCTCTTTTTTTGTCCTCCCCCTTCCTCCTGCTTTTCTGTCCTCCCCTTCTCCCAGCTATTTTTGCCCCCGCCTCTTATTTTCCATTTCTTCTATATACTTGCTTTTTCATTCACCTATTTGATACTAAACGTTTGGAATTCCTGTCTATTCATCATCATTATTCTTATTATCTTATTTTTTCTTATTTTGTCCTTTAGCTTCCTCGTCTGCCCCTTTAGTCTGATTTGCTTTTATTTGCCTTTTCTCCCCTCTACGTCTCTTTTACCTTGTCTTCTCGTTGTTTTTTTTTTTCTTTATTTCTTTCTTTTATTCACTTTCTTTATTCATTTTCTTTTATTCATTTTTTTATTCATTTTATTTTATTCACTTTTTTTTTACTGACCTTGTCCTGTCTTTTTTTTTCTTTTCTTATACACCTTCTTTTTGTTCCTTGAAATCTATTCACTTTCTCTCCTTATCTCACTTTTGTTTCTCTCTTTTAATTCATCTCCTCTCCTTGAAGTCTATTTTTCTTTCTTTTTATTCACCTTCTCTTCTCTTGGTGTCTTTTTCTTAGCCATTTATCCTCATCCTCTTTTCTTTCTTTTTATTCACCTTCTCTCCTCATCTCCCTTTTCCATCTATCTTTTAACCACCTCTCCCCATCTTCCTTTTCTTTCTCTTTATTCCCCCTCTCTCTTCCCTTTCCTCCTCCCTCCTTTTTTCCCGAAGTCCTCTTCCTTTTTCCCCCTAACTCAGTTCGTCTCTGCTTGAGTGATCTCTTTTATTCCGTAGTGTTCCTTCAGGCCCGGTCTCCAGCGCATTCTCTGATCGCGACCTTTCTCTCTGTTTCTTCTTTCTCCATTCGTGTTTCCTCTCCACTTCGTTCCTCCTCTTTCGATTTGTTTTCTCTCGTGTTTCGAGGAAAGTTCATTATTATTTTTATTTTCCTTCCTACTTTTTTTTTTTTCTTTACATTTCTTTAAGCTGAGTCTTTCTCTAACATGGTGTCTGAAGCAGACGGATCTAGAATGGATCCAATTTACCGAACGAAAGACCAAGATGATTTTGAAACGCCGTCGTGGCAATGCTAGGTTACCATTTTCTCTCATTTTTTTTTATTTTGCTCTTTCGTATTTCGAAGTTCTCAGCGTGACGCCAATAGTTTTTCATATCCGTTTTTTTGGAACCAGCTGTGGCGGACCCAGCGAGCGGGCGGGAGCGAGTCAGCGGTTCTCCAGTTGCCACTCTTCGTATCTCGAATGCCACTCTAGCCTCGGGTCTGAACCCCTGTTGTGCTAGTCCTTTCGGAACCTCCATTAACGCTCACGCCTCATTTCCATCGTCCCCTCACACCTCATGGCGCGAATAATGAAATTCT
>NC_061822.1:37757193-37764693 GCF_019202785.1 Penaeus chinensis | reverse complement strand
TACATACATGCATATATATATATATGTATATATATTATATATATCATATATATACATATATATATATATATATTATATATATATGTATATATATATATAAATACAAATATAGTTGTATGAATGTGTATATATGTATATATATATATATGTGTGTGTGTGTGTGTTATGTGTATGCGTGTGCATCGCTATCCATCTCCTACCTACCCAAGCAGCAGCCGCCCTGCTTTCCATCCCACCATGCAGGGCGGCGCCAAATCAAGCACGAGGCTCCTCATCCCCGCGTCCCTATCCCCTTGAACACGCGCTGGGCTCCCCGGCCCCCTGCGGTTCAACACGATCGTCTCTCTCCAACACACGCGCTCCTCCCAGGCTCCCCTGTGGGTCCGCGGCCTCCTCGCCTCCGCCCGGGTCCCCTGCCATTACCCTGGGATCAGCACGCCCCCTTTAAACGCTGCGGACCGCAAAAATCTGACAAAAGCCGCGAGCAGACGAGCAGTAAAAGGCTCTGGCGATGGCCGCGTTCCAATCAGAGGCCTTCATCTTGTTTGGAACGGCGGCGAGATGCACACTTTCACGCGCTCACTAATTCTCTGGAGGTGGAATCTTCCGGAATCTGCAATGTCAAGAGCGATTTCTAATATAATGAGAGAGGTGAGCAAATGATATTTACACGTGCAGTTGCAGTCACACTGAAGTAATAAATTCGTTCAGAACTCCTTTGAAGGTTGAAGAAAATTACACTAATGCGTTGTCTCAATATCCAGACGTAGTTGTAAATATACAAATGCAGTTTCCTGTCATTTTCATTCTGCAAATATCTAAACACCAAATATGAAAATGTCCCCGACTCCCTTGTGTCTAATTTCCATCCCAGTCCATATGGAGCCAGGGAAAGTTCTCGCACTGGAGCAAACGCATAAATCTTAACGATGCTGAACAGACGACGAGCCATTTTCCTACCGACTTTCATCATCAGTCAAGAACATTCAATGAAGGTCAATGAAGTCAAGTAGAAATCAAGGTCAAAGTCCAATACTGAAAGGTTAAACATAATGGTATCATCTTTCAAACAATCTTCCTTGGCCCCGGGAGTCCTTGCAGTTGAGCCGAAGCTTCCTCTCCGGAACAGCGGTCCGTCTCAGCGAGGGAGGTTGCGCAACATGGCGGGGGGGGGGGGGGGGGGGGGGGGGGGGGCTTTAGTTCTGTGTAAAGATGGGAAGGGAAATGCATTGATTAAGGCAAGGGCATGAATCGTCTGGTTTGCACTATGTGTTATGAAAGATAAGAATAAAATGGGGAGATAATATTTTTTTATGATTATGTTATATATCATATATATATACATACACATACATACATACACACACACACACACACATGTACACACACACACGCACACACACACACATATATATATTCATGTATATATATGTATATATATGTATATATATCTACATCTTTTATGGATACACAGACACAGACACACACAGGCACACATACATACACAAACACACACACACACACATATGTATATATGTATATATGTATATATTCATATACACACACACACACATATACGTACATACTCAACACACGCATGTGTGTGTGTGTGTGTGTGTGTACGTGTGTATTTATATATGTTTTCAATTTGGGTTTTGAATAACGCCTTTGGAAGCTTCGACCGCCTTTCATTCAAGGCGAGAACTCTATTACGTCACAGTTCAACGAGGATCATACTATTAGCGTCAGAAGAAGCCTTGGCTGTCCTCCTGTGTCATAATCCGCGAACCCAGTAAGAAACGAAATAATCAGAGACAGATCAATAGCGAGCGAGCGAGAGAGAGAGAGAGAGAGAGAGAGAGAGAGAGAGAGAGAGAGAGAGAGAGAGAGAGAGAGAGAGAGAGAGAGAGAGAGAGAGAGAGAGAGAGAGAGAGAGAGAGAGAGAGAGAGAGAGAGAGAGAGAGAGAGAGAGAGAGAGAGAGAGAGAGAGAGAGAGAGAGAGAGAGAGAGAGACGATGAGAGAGACCCACAAACATATGGCTATTTATATGTATTGCTATCATATGCCGTCGCTAAAAAAAAATAACCGAATAACCTAAAACAGTATAAAGTAAAACGACATTCTTCTTTAGTTCAATCCCCTCTTTATAGAACCAAGCAACATAAAGCAAAATAAAACAAAAAAACACTCATCTTACAAATACACTTTTTCCCCGGCGAACATTTAGAATCTGCAGTTTCAGGATCGAGAAGTGGGTCGTTTGGTGGTTTAGCTAATGTCGTCTGCAAGTGGCACGCGGCTCAGCGGACATTCCCCCTTATGACATGTGCGATTCTACGGCGCTTGTAACCTTGTGCGTTTAAAGTGCCTTTGTTTGCACTGCGTTAATGGAGGTATGTTCAGTATGTCTAATTCAGTGTTTGTTTGTTTTGGCTGGAATCGTGAGGCAGAAAGTATCTTGTTATTGTTGTTTTGCAATAATTACTGCACATTTTTGGTTGGCGTTTTGGGTTATGTTGTGGACACTATTGCCAGATAGTATGATAAATGTCATTGTTTGCTGTCACGCTCTTAGCAAATAACAACTCAAACATCACGTTCTGGATTTTTTTTTATATACAAAACTAACAAAAAACAACAACAACAAAAGACAGCGAAAAGGGAAAACAGATTTCTAGAATTACTCAAAGAACGTAAAATAATCTAGGTCTCTAGAGATGAGAATTCTTCGCACGGGGCTGCGCGAGAATCCTTTCAAGGCAAAACCAAACCGTGCAATATTTTCTTCATGATATTACTTAATGCTGTGACGTAAGTTGGTGAAGAGTTATGGCGGGGTGAATAGTGTGTGCTCGTAAATTACCTTTCCGAGCCAACGCTGATTAAATTAACAGATTAAATGAGGTCGCGCCATGATATGGAAGGGAGGTATTTAGATGAATTTACGTGGCTGTCTGTATGGTGTGTGTGTGTGTGTGTGTGTGTGCGTGTGTGTGTGTGTGTGTGTGTGTGTGTGTGTGTGTGTGTGTGTGTGTGTGTGTGTGTGTGTGTGTGTGTGTGTGTGTGTGTGTGTGTGTGTTCTGGTTTCGTGCGTGAGATGTGTGTGTTAAGTATGTCAGTTTGCATGCATATCGGCTACTACTTGGAACTAACTATCCGTAGAAATATTATCTGCAAATTGCCTACAAATCGTAATATAATACCAAACTAGGAATAGGTCGCTACTAGTTTGTGTTTCCCACAGAAGATTATATAAATAAATAAGTGAATAAGTAAAAAAAAAGGGAGTCCGACTGATTTGCAAGTCTGCATTTGCAAGTTTTCTTCTGGATTGAAACCTTTAAAATCATTGACAACATTTATATATGTCAATATATATGCCTGGATTATTCGTTGTTCACACTTCTTCCTAGGTGGAAAATTGTATTAATCTTGATATACGTCAACAATGACAAAGCTAACAGCTAACGTGGAGAGCAATGATAATAATGATAATAATAGTAATAATAATTATAACAATAATAGAATAATGATAATAATAATAATAATAATACTAGCAATAATAATAATAATAATAATAATAGTAATAATGATAATAATGATAATAATGATAATAATAATAATAATAATAATAATGATAATAATAATGATAATAATAATAGTAATGATAATGATAATAGTAATAATAATTGATAATAATGATAACAATATTAATAATCATAATAATAATAATAATGATAATAGTAATAATAATTGATAATAATAATAATAACAACAGTAACAATATTAATAAATATAATAATAATAATAATGATAATGACTTTGACAGTAATAATAATGATAATACTAATAATGCTGATAATAATGCTGATAATAATAATAATAATAATATCCATAGTAAAAACAAATAATAATGGTAATAATAATATTAATATTAGTGATAGTGATAGTGAAAATAATGATAATGATGATAAAAATAAGGTTAATGGCCACGGATAATAGAGGCAATAATAAGAGGCATAAGCGGTAATTAATTATGTTAATGATAATAACCTTAATAATGAAAAAAACACTTATCTTACAATGAACAGTTAAATTGCTTTTCAAACAACTTGATAAACCAACAGAAAAAAATTAAGAAATTCCTTCTTTGCGCTAGAATGAAGGCAAGTTTGCTTTCATTCGCTCGGTAACTTTTCCGCTTGAGATAAAGTTGAAACCGCTCTCCTGGAAGAGAAAAAATGCCTGTTATATCTTATGCCAGTCAAATTTCTTGTTGAGAGAGTAAGAAGGTAAATAATAAGAGAAGAAATGTTATATGTTTTAGAGAAATCAAATACGTAGCAAGTCTCTTTAATTGCACAAACATGTCAAATGCATGTTTTCGTTTTGCGATATCCAATTATATATTTTCTTTTAGGGCGAAATAGATTTCTTTAGGGTCTTTTTACAAAGTTAGCATACATTCCTTTCCAATTACATGTGTTTTCATCTCGCCACGTCACTTGACTAAAAAAATCTTTAATTATAAGATAATCAAGATTTCGAGCAGAGAGCGCGGGACAAAAGGTGATTATCATGGTGGTTGCACTTGTCGCCGCCAGGTGGCCACGTCATCTGATTAAGGTACAGAAAGGGGAAAAGACGAATGGGAAAGAGAGAAGGGAAAATACAAGCGAACGCAGTCGAAAAAAGAACATTAACGTTATCATACGCTCAACCTAACATCCGCTCGCTGCAGACGTATGGCGCTAGAGTACAGGACTGCCGTACCTTTAGAAGTTTTGCCGTCTTTAAGAAGAACAATAAGTAAGCATATGAAAGAAACAGCCATAAATATTAAAAATGGGTCTCGTAATTTGCCAGAGCACACTAACTGCCCTGGATGGATGCCAGTTGTTCTTGTCTCTAGTATATTATTTGAAATGAACTACCCGTGTTCCATTAGAGGCAGGCGCGACTCATGTTTAGAGAGCGCAGGCACAAAAAGGGAACGACACTCGCCAACAATAAGACCCGGAGCGATCTTTTTATGGTTTATGGTCGTTTCTTTTTCTCGTTTTCCCCTTGCGAGTGAACGGGCAAATAAATGTCTACGGTAATTTGAGTTTTTATCTTAGCGTATGCTGTTGATTCAAGTATGGGCGTTCATTATTTGGTAGTTACAGAGAATGATGATAAAGAGAGAGAGAGAGAGAGAGAGAGAGAGAGAGAGAGAGAGAGAGAGAGAGAGAGAGAGAGAGAGAGAGAGAGAGAGAGAGAGAGATAGAGAGAGAGAGAACGAACAGCGATGGCACAATGTAATAATTACCTGGACATTAAAATTGGAATATAGACACAAAGACACGGACACTCAGGTGTACACAGACACACATATATACATCCACAATTATGCATAAACATGAAGATATCACTTTCATGTAGGAATTAAACGCACACACACACACACACACACACACACACACACACACACACACATACAAACACACACACACACACACACACACACACACACACACACAAACACAAACACATACATACACACATACATATAACAATCCGCCCCTTTCCCCTTCACACACATCCGCGCATACACAATATCTTCAACATAATTTACACGGAAACAAACACACGCAAAAAGAAAAAAGAAAAAGAAAAATAAGAAATTACTGTATCTATATTCCCTTCGAAGATATTTACACTTCTAGAACCTTCCTTCTCCAAATAACGAATGTCAGCGGCAAGGCTTGGGAGATATCAAACACATCGTAACTTAAGGGAAAACGGGCCACTGACGACTGACTTAGGGGCAGTGTTACGACGTACGGTATCGAACGCGAGATTAAAAAAGAAAAGAAAAGAAATAGAGACATAGAGAGAGAGAGAGAGAGTGAGAGAGGAAATAAAAACATACATTGTTGCCAGGAATTCGTAATTTCCGTGGAAGAATTTTCGGCATTTTTAAGGCTTTATTTATTAGGTATTCATCACGTGCGTTCCTCTTTTCCCGCCATTAACGGCTTCGAGGAGGAGGGAAAGAAGGAGAAGAAAAAAATGGATAAAGGAGAGGAGGTGGAGAAAGGAAAAAGACGGAGAAACGAATTGGTGAATAAAAAAAGAGGAAGACGTGGAGAAAAAGGAAGATGGATAGATAAGAGAAACAGGAGGAGGAGTAGGAGGAGGAGGATCGATAGGAATAGGAAGAGGTGGACCAATAAGAAGAGGCCGATGAGGAAGAAGAGGAGAAGGAGGAGGAAGAAAAAGTCACGGATGGATAAAAAGAGGAAGAGAAAAGGGGAAAGGAATAGTAACAAATAGGTGGATAGGAAGAGGAATAGGAATAGTAACAAATAGGTGGATAGGAAGAGGAATAGGAATAGGAAGACAATGGGGAGAAAAACAGAAATGAGAAGAATAAGAAAAGAGAAAGAGAAAGTAAGAGAAAGGAGGAAAAAGAGAAGAAAGCATATTAAGACGAAGAGCAGGATAAAGAAGACGGTCACAGAGAAAAGAGACAAGAGGAAGAAAGTAAACCAACTAAAAAACTAAAAAAAAAAAAAAAAAAAAAAAAAATGTATGTGCTGTGGCGGGAAATTTATGCCGGGATGGAAGCTCTTACGTGCTAACGAGATGGAGGAGGTCAAGGCGGGAGGGGACAAGAATCTGAGCTTTATAAAGATGGAAAACAAGGGCAGAAAAAAACTGTCTTGAAGAGTACTCCGTTTTCTGTTACAAGGGAAAGGGGGAAAGATTTAATAAAAATAAATCTATACATCTGATTTGGATAAAAGGGAAGAAGATTTTTGTCTTAATGGAAGATAAAGAAGAAAGGAAGACTTGGGGATTAAGGGAAGAGAGAAAAGAGAGAGGAGGGAGGTTGTACAGACGATTATTAGGAGGAAGGTCGGGCTTGAAAGAAGGTCGTGACGACATCAGGCAAAGAAACTTACCGAAGAAATGCTAGTCGTAAAAAGGACAAACAAAGTCAGACGAATAAACCCCTAAAACACATCGTGTAGTAAAAACAACAACAACAACAACAAAATACACATAATAAAGAGCAAACGAGACACGGAATACTTAATTAAAGCGAAAAAATAACGAACGCCGTACAAAAAAAGGCGCCTAAGGGGTTTGACTGGCTGTGAGCTAACGAGGTGTGGGGGAAAGAGACCCTTTTGGGAGCGGGAAAAAAAAAGAGTTTTCGTATACAGAAAACTTTTTTATGGACTTCGCTGGAAGGGGACGCTGCTCAAAGTTGATAAATTATAGACGAAAGAAGCCTGGAATGTGCCAGGAAGTTAATAAAGGGGATTAGAATATGGAGTTAGTGAGGATATTCGAACGTTTAATTGGGGACGCATGGTATGAGGTTAATATAGATAGATAGGTTTGTCTGTTTATCTTTAAGGACATAGAAGCAGAGAGTAATGGTGGTGGTGGTTTGGATACGGATGGTAATAACAGCTGATATTGATAATGCAGATGAAAATGATAAT
>NC_061822.1:37742193-37744693 GCF_019202785.1 Penaeus chinensis | reverse complement strand
TCTCACTCTCTCTCACTCTATCTTTCTCACTCTCCTTCTTTCTCTCTCTTTATCTCTCTCTCTCTCTCTCTCTCTTTTATTTCTTTTTCTTTCTCTTTCTATCTATCTATCAATCTATATATCTCCCCCTCCTCCCCCTCGCTCTCTTTCTCTCTCTTCTTTTTCCTTTTTTATTTTTTTCACTTATCAGCTGGCTCTTATTTACTCATTTTTTTTTCGTTCTTATTTCCATTTCCCTCAATAATTGGGGCCAACGACGTCGCTTTCATCTTGATTGCTTCAACTAAGGAGTTTTTTTATGTGTATTCTTCAGTGCATCACGCCTCCACATTTTCAAAAATGTATTAGCGTTCTTCTCCCTTTCTCCCTTCTCTCCATTTTCTCAATTATTGGTTGTGTATTATCTCCGTTCTTATTTTGACTTCATTTTTTTTTTTGCTCTACTTGTTATGCTGTTCCTGTTCCTTCCTTCTCGAGTTTGCTACGTGGCTATTTATCACATTTTCTTCGCTCTCCATCTCGTTCTGCCTCCTTCGTCTCTCTTGTGAGCTGCCCCGCCCCCCTCTCTCATCTCCCCTCTTCCCCTTTCATTGTCTCACACTGCATTATTTACTAGACTCACACTTCCCCCTTCTCCCCTTGTTCTCTCTCCACGCTCCCCTCTTGACTTTCTTTCTTTCTCTCTCTCTCTCTCTCTCTTTCTCTCTCACTCTGTCCGTTTATCAGTCTCTCTATATCTTTCACTTTCTCTCTCTCTCTCTCTCTCTTTCTCTCTCACTCTGTCCGTTTATTAGTCTCTCTATATCTTTCACTTTCTCTCTCTCTCTCTCTGTCTGTCTGTCTTTCTGTCTTTCTCTGTTTCTGTTTGTCTCTCTCTCTCTCTCTCTTGCTCTATATATCTCTCTCTCCTTCTGTGATCTTATTTTGTTTATTTTTTGCGTTTAATTCATTTTTATTTTCATTTTTCCATCGCCATGTTTCCCCCTTATTTATCTTTTATTTAGTATTTTTGTTTCTCATTTTCCTTCATTTATTGATTTCTGTGTCATTCATTTAACTATTTTTTTTTTTGTTTTTGTTTTTTTTGTAATTTCATTGACTTCTCTTTGATCATTGCCCCCTCTTTATTCTCTATAATTTCTTCTTTCCACTTTCGTAGTTCTCCCTCTCATTCTCTTGTTTCACTCTTGTGTCTTCTCTTCCTGGTTCTCTTCGCCCCTTGCTTCATCTTTATTCATAATTCTTCCTCTTCCCCCTTTCAGCCATCCTCGACCTTATTCTCTGTTTTCTCTCTTTGGTTATTGTTCCCACTTTTCTTCTTGTCTTTCGTCCTCTATTTCCAATCCCTGTTCTCCTTAATTTTCTTCATTTAACTTTCTTCATTCTTACCTCTTTTTCATTCCTCCTCCCTTTCCTCTCTCTTTAGACATGTACACCAGTCTTCTCTCTCTCTCTCTCTCTCTCTCTCTCTCTCTCTCTCTCTCTCTTTCCCTCTCGCTACCCCTTATGCCTCCTTATTCTCTTCCTGAGTTTCTTCCTTTCTCTCTCTCTTCGTTTACCGTACCGTGCAGTCTTTCCCTTTCCATCTCCAGCTGTGCCCTCTCCTCCTCTCAGTATCATCTCTTCCTTTCCCCTCTCCTTCTCCTCCTGTCATATTTCTGTTCTCCTTCTCTTCCCCTCATACTTCTCCCCTCTTCCTATTCCCCTCCTTTTGCCCCTTATCTCATTTTCTCTCCTCCTCTTCGGACTGTTCGTTTCGGCCTCGTTACACACCCCCTTCGAAACGCTTTACAAATCTTCCGAAGCTCCAAAGTTCGGCTCGAAACTTGGTTCATTGTTTTCGGAGCTTCGACTCCACGTTTGTTAACACTCTTTGCATATTTGAAGGAGTGAGTTTTCTCTCCTCTCACTTCCTTTGTTGATCAGCGGCGGGATTAGTTATGAGGATCACCTACTGATAGACGTACGATTTTTCTTCTTTTCTTTTTTTCTTTTTTTCCCCCTTTTTTGGAACTTTTTTCAGATGTTTTTTTTCAGACTGATTACAGACGCGCATACACAGCAACACACACACACAAAATACACATATAAGCAAAACATGAACACAGACACACTTAAACCAACATACACACTCGCCTAATCAAGGTCCAACCATTATTCAGATAAATTTAACGTCATTATTGACAGACAGATCATCACGCCAAAGTCTACGAGGCGGAGCTTGATCTCATGGAGCTGTATTGATCGTGTTTGCTTAACAATAAGGTCTTGCGTTATCTTTTGTTTCTATCCAATGATTTATTCTAAAAAAAAAGAAAAAAAGAAGAAGAACAAAAAGAAAGAAAAAGAATGTATATTTATTTATTTATTTATATGTATACACATATATGTATATTTATCAAATTCTTTGTTCTTTATTTTGTTTAGGTTTTAGGTTTAGCTTCTTACTTATCATATAATCATTTTCTCTCTTTTTTTATCAACTATTATTTCCTTTTTT
>NC_061822.1:37727193-37732193 GCF_019202785.1 Penaeus chinensis | reverse complement strand
GATCACGAGGACACCAGATTAAAAAAGGGGGAAATGAAGAAAAGAGACAAAGAAAAAAGAAAATAACACCTCCGTAAGACAATTAAGATAATGAAGATGAAAAAAAGGAGACGCCAAACCGAAAAGGGAGGAAATAGAAAAAAAAAATGTAAAAATAAAAATCACTCGTCCTCCTAAGGCAAATCAACAGACCCCCCCCCCCCCAAAAAAAAAAAAAAAAAAAAAACGTAAAGAAAGTAAAATGGAAAAAAAAAAAAAAAATCAAAAGGGAAAAATCACAACAGCGAACAAACTACACAACTACACACACAGACACACACTCTCAACCTGCGTGTATTAAGTTCAAGGTCATCACATTTCCCCGACCACTAAGAGCCGACCGCCGTGTGCTTCGAAAGCAACAGCACGAGGTTTGTGGTGTGGAGGCGTCGCTGTCCCATTTACTGAACAAACACTGATACATAATCAACACAAAAGATGCCGGTTCCTTCTCCTAACCAAATCCCTGAGGTATAGTAAACCCGGGGAGGATTTCCATAATATTAGGGATGCAGGGGAGAGAAGGAGGGAGAGGCGGACGGGAGGTAAAGGGAGAGAGGAAGGGAGGTACATGGAGGGAAGGAAGGAGTGAGAAGGAGAGGGAGAGAGAAGGAGAGAGAGAGAGAGAGAGAGAGAGAGAGAGAGAGAGAGAGAGAGAGAGAGAGAGAGAGAGAGAGAGAGAGAGAGAGAGAGAGAGAGAGAGAGAGAGAGAGAGAGAGAGAGAGAGAGAGAGAAGGAAAGAGAAAGAGAAAGAGAAAGAGAAAGAGAGAGAGAGAAGGAGAGAGAGAGAGGAGGGATGGAGGGAGGGAGAAGCTGGTAGAGGGGAAATATGCAGGCGGGGAGTACGTGAGGGGAGAGAGAGTGGAAAAAAGGAATGATTTGGTTGGTGTGAGTGAGGAGGAGAAAGCGAGGAAAGAAATGCAGTCCTGAAAGATCTCGATGACAGAATTTTAAGAAAGGGAGGATCAAAAGGAAGCGACGAAGGGGAGGGGCGTCAGTAAAAGCATCCAGATCTACACACACACACACACACACACACACACACACACACACACACACACACACGCACACACACACACACACACACACACACACACACACACACACGCACACACACACACACACACACATACACACATACACACACAAACGTTTGTGCACATGCTTTTTTTTTCTTATTAGGAAAGTAACAGAAAACACAGAAATATGCACAGAGACGAAAATTTCCCCCAATAAAAAACATGGAACTTATTAGGCAGTGAGATAGATACCTGGCCCAGGACCGCGAGGTGTGAGAGGAAGAAACGATAGTGTGAACACCCCAGCTGAGCACAATAACGAGGCAGACCCAGAGCGCAGTCCAGCCGCCCGTCGGGAATAATTAGCAAGTCCAACAACACCTTCGGGGAGGGTACCGCCAAGTGGCCCTCGTAATCTGTTCCTCATTACTCTTCCCTTCGCCGAAGTGTGTCTGGTGACTGACTCTTATCTCCTTTTTTCCTTTTTTTCTGTCTGTCCTACTTTTTTTTTCTTCCATTTTCTCCCTTTCCTCTCTTACTCCATCTACTCTTTCCTCTATCATTCTCGTTCTACACTTTCCTTTCATTCCCTTCACTCTCGTACCCATCACTCTCTTCTCTTCCTTCCGTCTTCCCCCTCTTACCCTTCTCCTCCTCTCCTCTCCTCTTTCCCATCCCTCAACCTTCCTTCTCCCCTTCTTATCCCTTCCCCTTCTTCCCTTCCTATACTTTCTTCCTCCCTTCCCTCCCCCTCTTTCCTTCCCCCCTTCCACCTGTTCCATATCCTTCTTTCCTTTTCCTTCGCTATCCCTCATTCCCCTCCCGTCCCTCCTCCCCTCCTTCCCCTCCCTCCTCCCCTCCTTCCCCTCCCTCCTCCCCTGCTTCCCCTCCCTCCTCCGCTTCCCTTCCTTACCCTCCCCCCCCCCATTCTTCCACCCACACAGTCCATCCATAAACATCAGTCACACTTCCCACGTCACCCGCCGAGCCACCTGCCACCGCCGCAGGGGAAGGGAAGGGAAGGGGTGGGGAGGGAAAAGAGGAAAGGGAAGAGAAGGAAACGGATGAGGGTTAGAAAGGAAGGGGGGAGGGGAGGGGAGAGAAGTGCTGAAATGGGGAAGGGAAGGGAAAAAGGGGGGGAGGGGAGGGGAGAGAAGTGCCGAAATGGGGAATAGAAGGGAAAAGGGGGGAAGCGGAGAAAGGGAAGAGAAGAAAACGGAGGAGAGTTAGGTGGGAAGGGAGGAGGGGAAGTGAAGGGAGGAGAGAGCAACGAGGAAGAGGGAGGGAAAAGGATGAAGAGAAAGGAGGAAAAGGAAGAAAAGGAAACGGAGGAGAATTTGAAGGGAAGAAAGGAGAGGAGAGGAGGGATGAGGAGAGGAGAGAAGGGGAGGGGAAGGGGGTGGGGATGGGGGGACCCGACAGCGCAAACACACGTAAACACCTTTTCTTCTGAGAACCCTTTGTTGTCTGTGATCTCAACGGCGATCCCTCTCCTGTAATTGAAGGCGTTCGTATTCATCGGCGTGATTGAAAGGCTTTGTCCGTTTTGCTCGGATTTGACACGGGCTTAATAAGACGAGGATGGAGAATGGCATAATGGAGGTAAGTTTACAAATGGATGATTTGATGGATACGTAGGTAGAGGGACGGAAGGAAGGTTGGAGGGAGAGAAGCAGAGAGAGAGAGAGAGAGAGAGAGAGAGAGAGAGAGAGAGAGAGAGAGAGAGAGAGAGAGAGAGAGAGAGAGAGAGAGAGAGAGAGAGAGAGAGAGAGAGAGAGGGGTGGGGGGTGGGGGGCGAAGGAGGAGGAAGAGGGGGAGGAAGAGGAGGAGGAGGAAAAGGAGGAGCAGGAGGAGGAGGAGGAGGAGAAAGAGGAGCAGGAGGAGGAGGAGGAACAGGAGAAGGAGAAGGGGGGATAAGGGTGGGAGACAAAGGTGAACATCACAGTCTTCTTTTGGTACGAGGAAAACACACAAAAAACAAACAGAAACATGTAGCAAATGTATATATATATATATATATATATATATATATATATATGTATATATATATATATATATATATATATATATATATATATTTGTATGTGTGTGTGTGCGTTCGTGTGTGTGCATATATATATATTTGTTTTTCTCTATTTATTCATCTACATATACACATACGTATTACTACGCACAAAATCTTACAAATACACTATTACTCTGACACGGATTACCAAAACAGAAAGAACTCAGATGTTGCAGTATCCCAATAATATAACAACCCTTTCTCAAAACCTTCCCCAGAACGAACCAACCAATGACAAGATAAAAGGCGAAAGACAGGAAGCGTAAGTGTCACGGGATTAGCCAGACACAGGGAGATATGACACGATATTGACAGGCGGTTTTACTCTCTCCGCTGTATGGTGCCGGCGATGGGTTGGAAAGTCGGACGGAGGCTGAGGTGGAAAAGCTCTCTGGGGTTTTGGTCAGCGCTTCCGTGCGGAGACTTTCGGCGGAGGCGTTTCTCTCTTGTTTTAAGGTCATAGAAAGTTCTTGCAAATGCAAAACACACGCATATACACACACCGATGTATGTATATATATGTAAATAAGTATACAACACACACACACACACATATATATATATATTTATATATAAATATATATATATATATTATACATATATAAATATATATATATATATATATATATATATATATTATGCAAATATAATTATATGTATATACATATACATATATATATATATATATATATATATATATACACACACACACACACACACACATATATACACACGTGTGTGTGTGTGTGTGTGTGTGTGTGTGTCTGTGTGTGCACATTCTTACACGTGTTCTTTCGCTTTTTAATAAACCAAAACCGTACCCAGCCGTCGGAGGAGGAGGAGGACGGCGACGTTCCTCGGCAAATCTCGAAATCAAAGACGCTGCCTCCTTCCATCTCGGCGACATCGCCTGAAACCCGAGAGGCAGCGACGGCGCGGATCTCGAGAGACGGCCTCACTCCCTTGCGCGCCGACCCGTAACGCGGACTGTGAGAGCGAGACGTTGATTTACATCCCCGATAGTTCTCGCTGTCTCCATTCATCTCTTGCGATGATTCTCAGTCACTGCAAAACACAGTATTGTTACAGATATATGAGAAATCTTCTATTCTCTTGGTCAAAAGCCTCCAAGAATCGGAAAGGAGTTGTGAAGAAGTTTAAACGCGAACCGAATTCCAGAGAACAGCTTTGACACTTCTGTTCCTGCTGGCATAAGACTTTATCATTTAGTTTATATTTTATCCAAAGAGACAGAATGAGTCATATGCATAATACAGAAAACATTCGCCTTCAATTTTAGTTTTTTTGTAATATCATAAGCTGGCTTTCATATTCGGAGGTGCATTTTAACAAATAACAGGTGTGTGTGTGTGTGTGCTTATCTGTACATGTATCTAGTGACTTTAGAAGGGTTTATTGTTTATTTTTTCTCTCTCTTTACTTATTCAGTGGGAGTATCTACATATGCAAGGTTTTATTTAGGCATAACGCTACAACTTTATTCCCAGTCCACTCGAATATTCATGCGACCTTTGTGTGTGTAGATAAAATTCACAGACGAAAAGGAAACAAAGCAGCTATTTTTTTCCAACTGGTAAATAAACGATAATTCTACAAGGATATGTAAGTCTTTAAGTCATTGCTTATAAATATTCTTTTATATTGTCCACTTCAAACACAATATAAAGAAACAGACGATAAAAAAATATAACTCATAGTAAAAAAAAAAAAAAAAAATACGATAAAAAGAAGCAAAACAAAGAAACATCATTCGGACAGAAACGGAGAAACAAAAGCGCATCGGAATCCTTTCTGGATATGCAAGAGGCGATTTCGCTTAATGTATTCATCTTGAAGAGCATAGCGCCAGACCCTCC
>NC_061822.1:37707193-37717193 GCF_019202785.1 Penaeus chinensis | reverse complement strand
TCTCTCTCTAACTCTCTCTCTCTCTCTCTCTCTCTAACTCTCTCTCTCTCTCTCTAACTCTCTCTCTCTCTCTAACTCTCTCTCTCTCTCTAACTCTCTCTCTCTCTCTCTAACTCTCTCTCTCTCTCTAACTCTCTCTCTCTCTCTCTAACTCTCTCTCTCTCTCTAACTCTCTCTCTCTCTCTAACTCTCTCTCTCTCTCTAACTCTCTCTCTCTCTCTAACTCTCTCTCTCTCTCTAACTCTCTCTCTCTCTCTAACTCTCTCTCTCTCTCTAACTCTCTCTCTCTCTCTAACTCTCTCTCTCTCTCTAACTCTCTCTCTCTCTCTAACTCTCTCTCTCTCTCTCTCTCTCTCTAACTCTCTCTCTCTCTCTAACTCTCTCTCTCTCTCTCTCTCTCTCTCTCTAACTCTCTCTCTCTCTCTCTCTCTAACTCTCTCTCTCTCTCTCTAACTCTCTCTCTCTCTCTCTCTAACTCTCTCTCTCTCTCTAACTCTCTCTCTCTCTCTAACTCTCTCTCTCTCTCTAACTCTCTCTCTCTCTCTAACTCTCTCTCTCTCTCTAACTCTCTCTCTCACTCTAACTCTCTCTCTCTCTCTAACTCTCTCTCTCTCTCTAACTCTCTCTCTCTCTCTCTCTCTAACTCTCTCTCTCTCTCTCTCTCTAACTCTCTCTCTCTCTCTAACTCTCTCTCTCTCTCTAACTCTCTCTCTCTCTCTAACTCTCTCTCTCTCTCTCTCTAACTCTCTCTCTCTCTCTAACTCTCTCTCTCTCTCTAACTCTCTCTCTCTCTCTAACTCTCTCTCTCTCTCTAACTCTCTCTCTCTCTCTAACTCTCTCTCTCTCTCTAACTCTCTCTCTCTCTCTAACTCTCTCTCTCTCTCTCTCTCTCTCTCTCTCTCTAACTCTCTCTCTCTCTCTAACTCTCTCTCTCTCTCTAACTCTCTCTCTCTCTCTAACTCTCTCTCTCTCTCTAACTCTCTCTCTCTCTCTAACTCTCTCTCTCTCTCTAACTCTCTCTCTCTCTCTCTCTCTCTCTCACTCTCTCTCTCTCTCTCTCTCTCTCTAACTCTCTCTCTCTCTCTCTCTCTCTCTCTCTCTCTCTCTCTCTCTCTCTCTCTCTCTCTCTCTCTCTCTCTCTCTAACTCTCTCTCTCTCTCTCTCTCTCTCTCTCTCTCTCTCTCTCTCTCTCTCTCTCTCTCTCTAACTCTCTCTCTCTCTCTCTCTAACTCTCTCTCTCTCTCTAACTCTCTCTCTCTCTCTAACTCTCTCTCTCTCTCTCTCTCTCTCTCTCTAACTCTCTCTCTCTCTCTCTCTCTCTAACTCTCTCTCTCTCTCTAACTCTCTCTCTCTCTCTAACTCTCTCTCTCTCTCTCTCTCTCTAACTCTCTCTCTCTCTCTAACTCTCTCTCTCTCTCTAACTCTCTCTCTCTCTCTAACTCTCTCTCTCTCTCTAACTCTCTCTCTCTCTCTAACTCTCTCTCTCTCTCTAACTCTCTCTCTCTCTCTAACTCTCTCTCTCTCTCTCTCTAACTCTCTCTCTCTCTCTAACTCTCTCTCTCTCTCTCTCTCTCTCTCTCTCTCTCTCTCTAACTCTCTCTCTCTCTCTCTCTCTCTCTCTCTCTCTCTCTCTCTCTCTCTCTCTCTCTAACTCTCTCTCTCTCTCTAACTCTCTCTCTCTCTCTCTAACTATCTCTCTCTCTCTCTCTCTCTAACTCTCTCTCTCTCTCTCTCTCTCTAACTCTCTCTCTCTCTCTCTCTCTCTCTAACTCTCTATCTCTCTCTCTCTCTCTCTCTCTCTCTCTCTCTCTCTCTCTCTCTCTCTCTCTCTCTAACTCTCTCTCTCTCTCTAACTCTCTCTCTCTCTCTCTCTCTCTAACTCTCTCTCTCTCTCTCTCTCTCTCTCTCTCTCTCTCTCTCTCTCTAACTCTCTCTCTCTCTCTACATAGCGAACACACAGGAGTTACAAAAGGATAAACGTAGAACACTTGGAGAGCACGAATGCAGACGACCTAACATGAGTGCAGGGCGAGGGGCGGCAGACGTATCAGGAAGGGCGATGCTGCTTGGTCTGCAATGCACATATGTCTCTCCTTCCTCACTCTCTTTTTTTAGAGGAGAAAGAGGGCGAGGAGGGGGAGGAGAGAGGGGCAGGAGGAAGAGGAGGAGGCAAAGGAAAACAGAGGGAAGGGTGTGTGTGTGTGTGTGTGTGTGTGTGTGTGTGTGTGTGTGTGTGTGTGTGTGTGTGTGTGTGTGTGTGTGTGTGTGTGTGTGTGTGTGTGTGTGTGTGGGTGTGTGTGTTTGTGTGTGTCCTAAATAACAAAAACCCAATCCTCTAAACAATAAAAAAGCAAACTGCAAGTCAGCAACGAGCCAAGTCGCGTATTGACCTCGGCGCAAGGCAAGAGAGGTCAGCGTGTTGAAGGCGCCTCCTCCCGGCCTGTCTCTCCCCCGCGCCCTGTTTGTGCAGCAGGAGGGCGCTCACACAGCACGGCGGCCGAGACACGCCACAACAAAGCCTCTTTACACGACCAGTCAACAGCTGATCCTCCTCGACTTTGACTGTAACGGATTACGTGCTACAGATTAATGCCGTTATTGACATCTGCTTTTATCTGTCGCTCGTGAGGGAGTTGGAGCAGGAAGGGGGATGGGGGAGGGGGAGGGGGACAAGAGGAATAAGAGGAGAGGATGAAATGTAAGGGGAGGGAAGGAGGAAGGGGAAATTGGGGTAGAAGTGGAGGGGAATGGGGTAGGGGTTAAGGGAACGGGGATAGGGAAAAAGGTGAAGGTTAGGGTGTAGGAGAAAGGACTTGGGCAATGGGTAAGGAAAGAAGCTAAGGGGAGGGCGTCGTGGAAAGGGTTAAAGGAAGAGAGTTAAGGAAGGGATGAGGATGATGATGAGGGAGATTGGGAGAGATAAATTTTGTGCGGCATAACCACCGTGTCTGCTCTTGCTCCACTAGGGTAATGGCCCTGATAATTGATTGTGTTTTCTCCCGAATAATTTCCTGCTCTCGCTCTCTCTGGCCCTTTCTCTCTTGCCTTTGTTAGTCTGCTTTTGTGTCTCTGTCTGTCTTTCTGCTTGTTTGTTTGTCTGTCTGTCTATATGTCTGTCTCTGTCAGACTCTTTTCCTGTCTGTCTGTCTTTGTCTGTCTGTTTCTGTCAGTCAGTATCTCTGTCTCTCTCAGTCTGTCTATTTGTCTCTGTCAGTCTGTTTCTATTAGTCTGTCTATTTCTGTCAGTTTGTTTGTCTGTCTGTTTGTCTCTGTCAGTCTGTTTCTGCCAGTCAGTCAGTCAGTCTGTCTGACTGTCTGTCATTGTGTCTGAGTCTTTATCTCTCTCAATCTGCCTGCCAGTCTGTCTCTCTGTCTGTCTGTCTGCCCCCCCCTCTCTCTCTCAGACACACACACACACAAAGACACAGGCACACACACACACACACACAGGCACAAACACACACTCACACACACACACACACACACTCACACACACACACACTCACAGGCACATACACACACACACACACACACACACACACACACACACACACACACACAGGCACATACAGACACACACACACACACACACACACACACACACACATACACACACACACACAGAGGCACACACAGACATAGGCACATACAGACACACACACACACACACACAGACACGCACACACACACACACATTGTTACAGTGGGATATAAGATTATTAATCAGGTACATACCCATGAATACATACAATATATGCCTTTGTATGTATGTATATATACACTCATACACATAACGCTCTCTCAAACTGTATATATGTGTGTAAGAGACTTTCTCTCCCTGCCTCATTCTCTCCTTGCTCCCGTACTCAGGAGCCGTGGAATCGGTTCCGATCTCCCTCCCGCAGATTGCATCTCGTCGGAAAGAGGATCCGACACCACAGCGGCACCAGGACCCGCCCGTCGCCGCTTTGTAAACACGATCATCATAAACGAATTGCCATAATGGACTCTCTCTTTCTTTTCCCTTTTTTTTCTTTATATTTAATGGGTTTTGGTTTCTCTTTTATTGTTTTCGTTTACGCTGTACTTATTCTAGGTTTATTGTTATCATCTTATGTGTTATTGTCTCTCTCTCTCTATCTTCTCTTTCTCGCGCGATTTGAGTTTCTTTGGCACTCTTCTTTCCGTGACTGATTTTTCTCTTTTCCTCTCTTTCCTTCTTTTTTCTTTTTCGCCTTTTTTGTCATTTTTGTCCTTGCCTCTCTCCTCGTGCTATGATTATCTCTATCTTCCTCCCTTCCTTTCTGTTTGTCTATCTATCTATCTATCTATCTATCTATCTATATATATATATATATATCTGTCTCTCTTCCTTTTAACCGTTTCTCATTGTTTTTCCCTCTCCTCTTCCTTCCTCTCTATTCTCTCTTTCTCTCTTTCTCTATCACTCTGTCTATTCATCTCCTATCGTCTGTCTATCTATCTAGCAATCT
Source organism: Penaeus chinensis (assembly GCF_019202785.1). NCBI lineage: Eukaryota > Metazoa > Arthropoda > Malacostraca > Decapoda > Penaeidae > Penaeus > Penaeus chinensis. The sequence goes on along the minus strand of NC_061822.1, from coordinate 37,712,700 downwards.
ATCTGTCTGTCTCTCTCCCTACCCTTTCTTAACGTTTCTCCTTTTCCTCTTCCTCCTCTTCTCCTCTTCCTTCTCTTCTCCTCTTCCTTCTCTTCTCCTCTTCCTTCTCTTCTCCTCTTCTTTCTCTTCTCCTCTTCCTTCTCTTCTCCTCTTCCTTCTCCTCTCCTCTTCCTTCTCTTCTCCTCTTCTTTCTCTTCTCCTCTTCCTTCTCTTCTCCTCTTCCTTCTCCTCTCCTCTTCCTTCTCTTCTCCTCTTCCTTCTCTTCTCCTCTTCCTTCTCTTCTCCTCTTCCTTCTCTTCTCCTCTTCTTTCTCTTCTCCTCTTCCTTCTCTTCTCCTCTTCCTTCTCCTCTCCTCTTCCTTCTCTTCTCCTCTTCTTTCTCTTCTCTTCTCCCCTTCCCTCCTCCTCGGTCCCCACAGGTCCCGAGCGGCGCCGATTTCCCGCCGAGACAGAAGCCGCAGTCACCGGCCGTATCAAGCGAAGGCAACAGAACTCCCAGCTACGGCGTCAATTCGAGTCCTTCTGTGTTCTCCTGCACGTCGAGTCCCGGATGAGTGCTTGAGTGAAGGGCGGAGCGGAGTGCAACCGGGAATCTCTAGTACAACGACTGGGAGAGTCATGTTCTGCAGCAATGAACTTGAAACTGATGCAACATTGCACAGAGGATAGGGTACGCGCCGCTCATGTTCCGTGTGTCTGGTAAGAATTGCATTTTGCATTTATTTTTTGTCTTTTGTGTTATTTACGTGAACGTGGATTTTATCAAGTGATTTTGTTATTGGGATAAACTCATTTAAAAGCCTTGACGAAGGAGTATATTTCAAAATCTTTTGTTCATTTTAGCAGACACTGCGATGATTATCAATTCGCTCATCTATCCTCCATTTACCGCCAGAGAGAAAAGACCATCTGGTTCTATAGCAAATAAATAGATTTAGAATATCAAACTGGTTCTTTTTCTCCCGATTTTCGTTGAACTACGAACAAGATGGCGGACCAAGCGAGGAGATTCATGAAAGGCACAACGACGCTTAGAATCCAATACCGCGAAAGAGGAATTTGATGTTCAGCAGCCCTTACCTCTACTTATAGTTCCTCCAAGACAGCAATTACCCATTTGTCTTCCTGATGTTTTTATTTTATTTTTTTCTCGGCTCTCGCTGCTTTGGACTCTTTTTATTATGTTTTTTTTTTTTTTTTCGTTCGTTTATCATTACGATCTCTTTACTTCCGACCATTTCCTCTTAAGGGCTGACTTATTGGATCGTTTATTTTTTCTTTCTCTAATTTTTTTTCCATCGCATTTCTTTAAAAAATAGATTTTATTTAATTTCTTCAGTCTTGCTCTCTTTCCCTCTTATTTTCGTAACGGCACTCACAACCTTACTATAATCTAAAAGTCGTATTCTGACTGGCATTTCTAATTTTCTTGTCATTTCATTTTTAGATAATTTTCTTCTCATGTAATTTGATTGGTTCATCTCGCCAGGTTTGTCCTGAAGATGGCCAATCACAGCGCACGTCAGGTTTTGAATGGGGTTCTGTGAGATGTCGGTCGTTCTTTCCTTTTTTCTCTCTATCTATTTTTCTCTTTGCCTCTTCCTTTCTTTCCTCTTCTCTCTCTCTCTCTCTCTCACTCTCTCTTTCTCTCTCTCTCCTCTCTCCTCTCACCTCTCTCTCTCTCTCTCTCTCTCTCTCTCTCTCTCTCGCTCTCTTTCTCTCTTCCTCTCACCATCTGGCATTCAGTCTCTATCTCTATTTACCTTTGTTCTAAAATTCTTCGTTTGTTTCTTTTTTCATATTAGATGGATCGCTCTCATTGAACTTATTTACCCAATGAAACCTTCAGTTATGACTCCTTAGAGCCCTACGTACCTTACATAACATTGATATATGAAACTACTTCTTACAGACCTCATCTATTCCGTTTCCCTTTGCACCTTTGTTTGGTCACCATCTGAAAATCTCTCCACGCATTGCCTTCGACTTTTCCCCTCACTCTCCCCTCAGTCTGCTTTCTGGTCATTGGGTTAGCTGTGGGGAATCATGTTATCATTGATCAATTTCCTGGATCATTCGATTTTTTTCTTATTCCCTTCAATTTTAAGCAATTCTGTTAGATATACAGATAGGTATGAACGTACGCACACGCACTTGCACACACATACACACACACACACACACACACACACACACACACACACACACACACACACACACACACGCACATGCACAAAACACAAGCACACAAATATACACTCATTGATTGTATATATGTTTTGGAAAATATATAAAAAGGTATATGTTAAGGGCAGTTCTTATAGTATCTTTATTATCACTATTAATTACTGGCTCATTTTTCTCTTCTTATGATCTTTCTATCTTTTTCTTCCCTCCTCATTCTTACTCTACTGATTTATTTTATCTTATTCTTCTTATGCTTCTTTTCTCTCGCTTTCTTCTACATCCTTACTTTTTCTTTTACTTTTTTATATTTTCCTTTGTTCCACCTTTTCTTATATGTCTTTCTTCTACGTGTTCATGTCTATTTTATCTCTTTTATTTATTATTTTCTTCAATGCATCTCTTTTTTACTTTCTTCATTCTCGCAGCCATCAACCTTGTTTTTTTTATTTTCTTTTTCTTACCCCCTTTAATTCTTCGTCTATCCTCATTTATCATCGTTTATGCTTTTCACATTACTATTTTTTTTCTCTCTCATTCCCGATGGGTCTCCTTACGTTCACTTATCCCTTTATTCTAATCGTATCTCTCGCATACACACTTTCTTCCATTTTGCCTATTCTTCCTTTTGCCTTACCCACTCTTTACGCCCTCTCTCCCCGTGTCTCTCCTCATCCTCCCTCACCCTCTTATCGAGACAAGGAGGTTACCGTTGCCCACTGGGGAGAAAATTAACTAATCTAAGGAACGAGGAAGGGGCGGCGAGCTCAGTCCGTCCACGCTCAACATACAGAGAGAGTGTATATTCGAGTATTTTATATAACCATGTACATACAAGTACGTGGTGAAAGATGTAAACAAGTATACATTGGTATAATACTAGCTCGAATATAAAGAATAAACAAAGTTGTACTACAAGTACCCGCATGTACAGTACAAGGTCAGGCATAAAATAAACAAACAATCAAATGCTCAAGGAAACAAATGCTCAAACAAACATAAGCCTACACTATAAGCTCAGCTACGCAAACAAACAAAAACCGACACAGATAAAAACACACAGCTGCACTACAAAACCCCACATGAAATACACACAAAACAAACAAAACTAAAGGGAAAAAATGTCACCAACACTGAGTTAAGTGTTTTGAATTGCGCAAAAATGCTCAATGAACGAGACACGTTAAACTGTCAAATCACTATTAGTCAGCAATTTATAGAGTAACAGGATAGTAAATCATTCATTACAAGTCATTCTTACAATAGCACGACCCGCATCTTTCTCTTGCTTATCTCCCTTTCTCTTGTTCTCTCTTGCACTCTGTTCGTGCAGTTAGCTGGCCAGCGCTGTGTTTGCGAACCATTTTTCTTTCTTCGACCCTTTTTTCGTTCTTTCTCCTTTGTGCATTTGTTTGTTGGTTTATTCATTTGGTCTGTTGGTTTATCCTCCTTCTCTCGTTCCTCTTTTTTTTTTTTTTATCTGTCTCTACTTTCACTGTCTTTGTTTCTAATTCTCTTTCCTTCTCTCCTCTCTTTCTCTCGGTCTATTTTATTTCACTTTTTTCTTCTTCTTGTAACTCATCTCTCGCTATATAATATATCCCTCTCTTTCCCTCTTCTTATTTTCTTCCCACAAAATTCTCTATGAATTCATTTTCAGCTGTCCTCTTTCATTCTTTATCATTTTTTTTTACTGTTCCAGTTTCCTTGCTGGAGAATCCCGGTATCACATTTAATTCTCCAAACTAACAAAGCTTTCTGCATTGGTCTTCTCTTTATTTCTTCCGACGTGTTCTTCTCATTTTATTTCATGGCAGACTCACGTACATAAAAAGACAAGATAGATGCATGCAAGGACACACACACACACACACACACACACACACACACACACACACACACACACACACTCATACGCACATACATACCAACACACAGACACGCATTCAGAGACGCATACTTGAATTGTTGTTTCTACCGTGAAAACATGTTCATTTTTTTCTTGCTGCCTTTAACTCAGATAAATGTGTGTTCTCATTTGTTCATATCATGCTTATAAAACTGCTTAAAAGATGTTTTTATTGTCTTGATTTTTTCTTTTGCTTTCTAATTAACTACAATGTAACTTTTTAAGCTCCTTTTATTGTCTGTTTTTTTCCTCAGAAACCTTTTGTTCATGATTCTTCTTTAAGCCTCTTTGTCAGTGCTATTCTCTTGTTTATCTAATATCTTAATTATTTACCCCTGCAGTCATAAGTATATTTAGTTTTTCTTTAGTATATTTTTTCTCTTACCCATCTGCTTTATTTTCATTCATTCTTATAGTTTTGCCTACATGTTCTTGTATCTGTATATTTATTTCCTTTAGTCTGTAGCTTGTTTCTCTCTACTGTCTACCTATTTACTCATCTCTAACTCCCTCGCTTTATCTCCGTTTGTCGCAGCGTCCAAGTGTCCCAAAGCTTCACAGCCTGACTTTCATCCACGCCAGATACTATATATAGCGTTGGCGTCAGCGTCCGTGCATAAAGAACATCCTGCATCGTAATGCAAAACAAGATAACATCAGTTACTTCCTCCAACTCTGTACGCCTTCCCCACTACCCGGGGGATGCCATACCACACGCCCTGTGTTTCTCCACGGCACGCCACGTTCAACGCCACGCAACACGCCAATACCACGCCACGCCATACTCCACGCCATATCGTTCAGTGTACGAGAAAAAAGCGTTTTAGTCTGAGTGACTGTATGTGAGATTTGAACGGTAACTATTGAGGAAAGAATACAGAACAGTCGGTATTTTACTGTTGTTTTCACGGCGATTTGTTTGTGATAGACTTCTGATTGTATTTGGTGTCTGGGGATGGCTAAGACTCCTTTCCCCCCCCTTTTTTGTGTGCGAGCGTGTATTTTTTTGGCGTGCGTGTGTCTGTGTGCGTTATATATACTCATGTGTGCGTATGTTTGTTTTGTGTGTTTGTGTATTTGTGTGTGTTTGTGTACTTTTTTGTTTTAGATATATTTTGAACTCGTATGTTACAACTTTTTTTTATATCATAGGCCTACATATGACGACTGTGTTTACACTCGAAAAATGTTACAAGAATGCATGAATTACAGAAATCAACCTGATCGATAAGTCATATATGTCCTCAGCACATGATTTAATAGAATCCAAAAGTCACATTCAATCACATAAAACTTATGGGTCAGTATAATCCACAAATAGATGTAGTCACACGCCGTTATAGATGCGTCTTCCCTTTTCAGTACTAGCACAGCCTCACAGAAAACAAATGCGACAATGTATCTCAGTACAGCCA
>NC_061822.1:37679693-37682193 GCF_019202785.1 Penaeus chinensis | reverse complement strand
TCCGTCGAGGAGACTACCAAACAAGGAGAGTTGTATTCTGCTTATGCATAGGGCATTATTGTATCTCTCCTTGGGTAAAAGTCATGTTAGTTCTCGGTAGGTTTTTATTCCTGTTGATCTTGTTTTCTTGACGTACAGAATGTAGTTGTCTAGAATTTAGAGGTGTGACCGAATAATTCCTTGCTGTCACCATGTGTTGTTATTTCTCTTCATTGTCCAGAACCGAGATAAATCCAAATAGCTTGTATGTCGTGAGTGTTTTTTCAATACGTAACTGCTTATTAAATGCAATTATCAAATGCCAAATAATTAAAGTTAAGTCAAATGAACTTGATGAGTGCCCCGCCCAGTGAACTAGAACGATAATGAACGTGATTGGTCGCTAATGGAATGCCATCAGTATAAGCTAAATGAATTACAGCGATGACACTGAAACGCCCTCCCCATCAAAAAAAAAAAAAAAAAAAAAAAAAAAAAAAAAAAAAAAAAAAAAGCTTAAAATACTTTCATTTTATCTCCGTCTGCCTGTCTCTCTTCATACCACCTGTTTCTCTGTCACTCTCTCTGTATCTCTCACTCTCGCTCTCGCTCTCTCTCTCTCTCTCTCTCTCTCTCTCTCTCTCTCTCTCTCTCTCCCTCTCTCTCTCCCTCTCTCTCTCCCTCTCTCTCTCCCTCTCTCTCTCCCTCTCTCTCTCCCTCTCTCTCTCCCTCTCTCTCTCCCTCTCTCTCTCCCTCCCTCTCTCTCTCTCCCTCTCTCTCTCTCTCTCTCTCTCTCTCTCTCTCTCTCTCTCTCTCCCTCCCTCCCTCCCTCCCTCCCTCCCTCCCTCCCTCCCTCCCTCTCTCTCTATCCCTCCTTCTCCTCCCTCTTTCCGTCCACTTAATTTCAAAGATATCCATTTCATTAATTTTCTCGTGACTCAGGACACCCTCGAATTTACCAGAGTGTGTTAAACGAAAGCATAGTTTCCTTTAAGTATTGACGTGCCATTAGATAAATCAAAATCGCTTATCCTAATCACGATAAATAATTTGGCATTTCCCATCCTCAGAGAGAGCGGAAGTTGAAGTGAATATGGACGGTACTGTGCAGTTAGATGTCTGTTGCTAGACGGATGATAGTATGGAACTTTCTAGATCTCTGTTGTTTACATTTCGTTGTCAGTTTTACGTTGTTAGATGTTTTGTTGCCTATATATTTTGTTTTTGTTATTTGATGTTCCTGGTAGATGCTTGGTTTTAAAAGTATTGAATTGTTTTAAATTTGATGTTTTTTTAGTTGGACGATTGTAGTTAAATTGTTTCTTTGTGTTAACATGGAAATCCAGGATTATTCATGCACTGGTGACCTATAATTGAAAGTGACCCGAAACGGATCCTATGCTATGTTCTCGTATGACCTAATAACCCCATATTTCAGCATTGGTCCTAACGCTGAAGGATGGGATAAACTGCCTCGTCCATTCCACTAAATGAAGTTATATAGCGAGGGTGAGAGGAATGCGCGGGCGACCGAACAGATAGAATCACCAATAGTTCCTAAACTTTTCTTTTTCTTCCTTCTTTAACGATGGCATCGATACTCTTGTAATCCTTCTTGTGGCCAACTTTTCATTAACCAACTTCCACTACTCAATAATTTACCTTTAGAGCAGAGGGCATGTTTGCTGGTTCTGCTTATTACTGTTTCTTCAGAGGTTATATGCTTAAATGACAAACATATGGATCGCGAGAATTATGAGAGTAACTTTGAATTCAAATACAAACATACATAAAAAAGAGGCACGGTTAACATTGATAACAAAATACAGCAAGCAAAACAAGCGTAAAATAAACTGGATCCAAGTAAGCTCCATTGGTGAAATACAGAATTTGTACTTTTTAAAGGTTTGGGGTCTGATCCTTGGATGTATAATGTATATTGGCGTGTTGCATCCGTAGATTGTTTCTATATATACACACCTACCTATCTATATATATATGAACAGTATACACACACACACACACACACACACACACACACACACACACACACACACACACACACACACACACACACACACACACACACACACACACACACATCAACATATGCATTAATTGAGCTTTTCAAATGTTGCCGAATATTATACATCAGTATAGATAAAATGTATCTGAAATTATATAAGCCCACAATTTTCTTCTAAAGTGATCACTTTAACGAGGGCCCGGTACCAAGCGGGCTCGCAGGCACAGCCCAATACACTTACAGAATCAGGCGCTGGACGCAAACTAGGCACTTCCCGGCGCGCACTTCCTCTCGGGAGGCTGATGAGGTGGTCACGCAGAGGCACCGCCGCCGCCGCCCTACCTGGTGGGCCTCCCTCGGACATGCAAAGGGGGGTTACGTCGCCTTAGATTTCGTAGAGACAGGAAATAGGGTGGTTTCGATAAAGTACGGGTTTTGGTTGATGGAAGTGTTGGTTATCAAAGAGCTTTATAAATCGATAATTATATATTTTAT
>NC_061822.1:37664693-37674693 GCF_019202785.1 Penaeus chinensis | reverse complement strand
TGAGACATCCAGGAAGGCAGAGAAACCTCCATCATATATGATCTGACAAGATAGAGCTTTTAGACTACAATAGTGAGTTTTTCCTAAAATACTTAACCAATCTCAGCTCTGTCATGCCGGAATGTAAATGGTGAAGGTTTGCTGACATGCGCAAGAATGCCAGTAGCCATGGTCATTATGCTGGTGCCTCAGTATTTTATTATTTTTTTTTCTTCTATTTATTTATTTGTACAAGTCTGTATCCATATCTTTCTATCTGTCTATTCATCTTTATATGTCTTTTGATCTATCTGTTTATTAGCTGACAGTATGTGATAATTTGATTAATTACTGCTGAGATTGTGTCTATATACACTGGCAGTGATGATCATAAGCCATTGCTGCGGGAACATGTAATGTCCACTGTAGTTTTGTTTTGTGAATTTTGTTTACACATAGATGGTTCTACAAGTGCTCAGCCACCAAGAATTTTATTTTTCTGATGCCATTTATATCAATGGTGTAATTGTTATTATTGACATAATAGTTATTGTAACTTTATTAACAATACTAGGAGCAGTATGACATATAAAAAGAAAATATTAAACATGAGAGATTGGTAAGACTAATTGACTCTTTGATGACTTGGAACTTGAGGAGCTATTTGTAGTGTAAACTCAGTTGAAAGGTAAAATAAAATTACAGTGGGCATGGCATTACATACATGTGATGTCAATTACAGTAGAAAATGATTTTCCTTTTGGGATCTGTATTTTCATTTTATGGTGTTTAAAAGAATTTTGAAATATCTTAAGACTATTGTAAGAAATAGCTGCGATTGTGCATAAAAAAAAAAATTATGTATGTATGTATGTATCCATGTGTATATATATATATATATATATATACACATACACACACACAAACAAGTATATCTATCTATCTATCTATCTATCTATCTATCCATCTTTCTATCTATTTATCTATATATCTATCTATCTATCTATCTAACTAACTTTCTATCTATCTAACTGTCTACCTATCTATTTATGTATATAGTATAATGTTATTTATGAATCAGGTAAATGTGATATTAGAATGTGATTATGGACCATCAGTTTGAGTCATTATAACTTATTTTAAATTATAATCTGGTGATGTTATGCAAAGCAGGGTTCTTAATTGCATTTAGCGTGATAAAGTTTTATGCAATATTTATAAATAATACTATGGATTGAAGTGAGAAATTCCAAGAATAAAATGAAAAGCCCTGTGATGTGGAAAAAATAACAGAGTGATATGTTTTAATAGGAATAAATAGCATGTCATGTGTTTTTTTTGTTTTTTTTTTATATAGAAAATTTTACTTGAGGAGAATTATCAGATGAAACCAAAAGAATCTGATAAGTTTTATGCATCTGCTTATACATCATTGGATTCTGGATTTCTGCTTTTAAATATATGATAAGTTAAGCTAGCTAAGCTATTTTGTGATAATAAGGAAAGTAATATTTTTGCTGATTTACTAATTTATATGCAGTTGATTTTACGTCATAATTATGTTAATGTTTCACAGCATTGCCAATTATTTTTAGTTGTGGTAACTTGCATAAACATTGGTTTAATGCAAGGTCATTAGATCATTCAAAGAATATCATATTTTTCATAGGACTGAAGATAAGAAGTAAATTATATACTTCTGAAAGAAAGACGAAATGATATCTGGCTTTTTGCTAAGACTGCAGATATGTCAGAAGGTAGACTACTCTAAGTGTTATATGATATATGATATAACACCCATGAAGGTCCTTTATTAAAAAAAGTGTTTCTTAATTACTTGTGTATTAAACTTTTTAAGAACATAATTTGCAGGGTTCTAAATATTCTCTAGAGGAAGCATAATACCAGTATAAAGGAGAAGGTGTATGTGGTCTACTTTACTTAGAATCTGAACATGATTTCACCAATATATTGATTTCCAACATAGAACTATATATAAATGCATAAAATAAATAACTTCTGTTCTTCGTAAATCTTCCAGATAATCCCGGGAAAACAAGAATAAGATTGACACGAGTGAGACAACCAGAGGAAACAAGACCGCAAGTGCCAAGTGCCATGAAGATAGCACGGACGCTCTTTGGCCCCCGTGCCCCAGACGGCTACTCAGATGGCACAACCCAGGTCCATGTCGACACAGCTGTGGATGAGGATGAGAATGATGAGGTGTTCCTCCCTGATGCTCCAGAAGGGCTGACGACAGGTATGGCAGCAGGGGTAGTTTTTACTGCTTTTCTCGAGTTTGGTGTTATTGTTATTGTTGTTGTATTATTTTTGTTATTATTAATGTTATCACTTGATAATATTGTTATTATCATTATCATGGTTATTATTATCATAGTTATTATTATTGTTATTATTATTATGATTATTATTATTGTTGTTATTATTGTTATTATTGTTATTATTGTTATTATTGTTATTATTATTATTATTATTATTATTATTATTATTATTATTATTATTATTATTATTATTATTATTATTATTATTATTATTATTATGATTATTATTATGATTATTATTATGATTATTATTATGATTATTATTGTGATTATTATTATTATTATTTATTATTATTATTATTATTATTATTATTATTATTATTATTATTATTATTATTATTATTATTATTATTATTATTATTATTATTATTATTATTGTTATTATTATTATTATTATTATTATTATTGTTATTATTATTATTATTATCATTATTATTATTATCATTATTATTATTATCATCATGATTATTTATCAACTCCCCATCCTCCTACTAGGTATCAGCATTGGCAGAAGTTGTGGAGGAGTGACAGAGCCCTGCATTGGGGGTCCCTTTTCGGCCATCACCCCTTCCATGTGGCCCCAGGACATTCTCCTGAAGCTGTCACAGCAGGACCAGCATATTGATCCCAACCATCAGCCAGATTATAGGTGAGCATTTGGTTTCTCTCTCTTGTTCTTTCTTTCTTTCTTTTTTTCTTTCATTCCTTTTTCTTTCTTTCTATCTTTCATTCCTTTTTATTTTCTTTCTTTCTCTCTTTCTTTCTTTCTTTCTTTTTTTTTCTTTCTTTCCTTCTTTCTTTCTTTCTTTCTTTCCTTTTCTTTTTCATTATTATTTTTCTTTCTTTTTTTCTTCTGTATTCCTTTCCTTCTATCCTTTATTCCTTTCATTCTATTCTTTACACTTGGAATATATTATATGGGTCTAATTTCAGAAATGGTTAGTTGGATAGAATGCTTCATAATGTGCTATTTTAGATTCAGCATTACCTGATCAGCTGTTGAAACTATTTAGAATATAAAAGAAAGAAATATAGTCATTATCATAGAGAGACTTAACCTTTATGGCAGAATGAGAGTAGAAAGTTATTCAACATCTGCAGTTTATAGATATTAAAACTTCAGAAACTCTTACTCAAACTGTATGAACTGTATTCAGCAATTGTGTTTTTGTTTCAGGTTTGATGAGTTTGGTTTTCGTGTAGAGGAGGAGGATGGCCCTGAACAGAGTAGTAAGAAGCTACTGAGTCAGCCATTTGTTGAGGATCCGCAGCACAGGTATTTTTTTTATTTTTTTTAGATGTATGTATATCTTGCACATGTGATAGTAAATTGTAGTGTATTACTATTATTATTGTTATTGTTATTGATATTTTATGCCATTGTTGATGGTATTGTTGTTGTTATTAATATTCATTATTTTCTTCACAACTGTTTCAATGGATTCTTAAAATTTACTTTGTATATTCACCCATTATCACTTCAGATTGCAGTGGATAGCATACCTGGAGTTTAGCCACAGCGATGAGGTCGGGGAGTTGACATGGGACCACGTTGATGTGCGGCTGCCAAGGACAGATAAGTTGAGGGGGATGGTCAAGAATGGGGTCCCTCACTCCCTACGACCGCAGTTGTGGCTGAGACTCTCTGGTGAGTTGTTTTGCCTTTTTTTTTTTTTCTTTTTGAGAAAGAGGTGGTTTACTTGAAGCATATGGGTTGTTCTGGTATGATTTGTCTTGTGAATTGTTTACGTATTACATATTATTGATACTTACATTACTGTCCTTGTATTATCATAGGTGCCCTTCAGAAGCAGCAGCAGTCAGACATATCCTATCGAGATGTGGTGAAAGCATCGAGCAATGATGCCCTCATGACTAGCAAACAAATAGAAAAGGACCTCTTGCGCACTATGCCCACCAATGCATGCTTTTCGCAACTCACTTCCACGGGCATTCCACGACTGCGGCGGGTTTTGAGGGCCCTTGCCTGGCTCTACCCTGATATTGGGTAAGTTTGGGGATTTAGGGTATATATATGTGTTTATAATTCATTTTCTTTTGATTGATAACAAGATAAAGTACTTGAACATGCACTCAGATATGTTTGAATGTGCCCTCACACACACACACCTGTGGACATATACACATGAGCGCTAACACATAGATAACCACACGTGTACTCGTGTGCATACATATTGGCTTGTGCATACACAAAGACATACAGACACACACATACACACATACACACATACACACATACACACGTACACACGTACACACGTACACACGTACACACGTACACACGTACACACGTACACACATACACACATACACACATACACACATACACACATACACACATACACACATACACACATACACACATACACACATACACACATACACACTCTCTCTAACCAAATTTGCTTACCCTCAGGAATACTGATAACAGTTTTCTTTTCTCCTTCTTGTTGATCACTTGATTTATCTTATGACTTACTATTGTCACCAAGGATCTCCATAGTCATAATTCTGTTTTTGGGTGTAGTGGGAATGAGGGAAAACAGTACCCCATTCTTTATGAATTGTCATGTAATGATAAGAGTAGCATGTATGCCTAGGTTGTCTTTTAAATCAATTCTGTGAAATGGAAGAGCTAGCAAGCTACAGATTTGAAATATTGTACTGCGTACATATCAAACAAATTTCCTCTTTTTTATAATCTATTTCTTCTATGTCTAGACTGAAGGCACTTTAACTTATTTAATAATAGTAAATTTTGCACTTATTTAGGAAGCACTGAATAGTTCTCATTCCTCTAGAGTCTGCAAATTGATGCTAAGAAGTATACCCACTAATAATATGAATAACAACTGGAATTTACTTTTACATGGTGTATTTGTGACTGTTGTGCATTGCTGGTGTTACTGGCTTTCAGTACTACTAACCTCTATATAAACAGACACTAATCTTAACTCCTGTACCCACTTCTCATAAACGTGCATGGGCATATCAGTAAAGGCTGAACTGCCAAGAATTAGTCCTGTCACATCTGGCTTTTGCATGTTGAATACTAACTGGGTGTGCACGTCAGGTATTGCCAAGGTACGGGGATGATTGCTGCATCTCTACTGCTTTTCTTAGAAGAGGAGGAAGCTTTCTGGGTAATGTGTACTATAGTGGAGGATCTGCTGCCTGCTTCCTACTACTCCTCAACTCTGCTGGGTAAGAATAACTCAAGGACATATTCTGATTTACTTTTAGAGGAAATCCTTTGCAGTGGCCTCTTTTCAATTGCTATTTAGATTTCAGCAGAAGGCTTGGATGTATTGTAAGTAAAGGATTATGATCATATGTAACAGCCTTTCAGGAAGTTATTAAAAGTATTCATTACTGACTGGGAGTGCCTGAGACAAAATGTTTATCTTGAAGTAGATTAGATTCCAAGTATGTTCACACTCAAAATATCCATTATTTTTCTTATGCTTTCATTTTCTTTCTGTTCTGTACAGTATGTTTTCTCATGAAATTTATGATACAAATTTTAACCCGTTGCCACTGGAAAAAAATGAATAAAAAATGGGGAAAATGCTGTGCTCATTTTTATATTTTTGTGAAATGTCTGTACATGGATGGCTCTGCTAGTGCTTAGCCACAAAGGAGTCAGTTAGGAAATCTTGAAACCTTACCTGATTTCACCTTTCCTTGAATTGGTGGGAAAAACATATTTTTTACTAGTGCTATAAATATCGATGGTGTTATTTTTATTATAAACATTATAATTACTATAATGTTATAAACATTAGTAACAGCAAAATGAGATAACTAAATATTTTTGTTTATCAATGAAAAGGGTGAATGGGCGAGACAGGGAGTACTCATAACTGGCTCACTGGTGACTTAGTACAAGTGTATCCATCTGTGTGTAAAAACAATTAAACAAGTAAACTCACAATGGGCATGGCATGTATGTATGGGCCATGCCTGTCAGCGATGGGTTAATCAGATAGCATTTTTTCTGTTTTGAGTGCCTTATTGTAAGATGAATTCACAGTGCACTGATTTCATATGAAATATCATGTATATTTGATTATCTACAGTACATGAAAAACATTTACCTATACTGTAACAGTTACTAAATGCTTGGTCTTATTCTTGTAGGTGTACAAGCAGATCAGCGTGTGTTGGCTGCCCTGGTGTGTACCTATCTGCCTGGAGTGGAGTCTGTAGTACGAGAACATGACATTGAACTCTCTCTCATCACCTTGCATTGGTATGTGACCCTTTTTGCCTCAGTGCTTCACATGAAGATCCTCCTGAGGGTGTGGGACCTGTTCTTCCTGGATGGATCCATTGTGCTTTTCCAGGTCACTCTTGCCATGCTGAAGATTAAGGGTAAGTTAATGGTGTATATTGTTCCAATTTGGTCTTATATTGCTTGGCCTTTGCTATATGAATTTTGGCCATATTTTGTGAATGTAAAACTGTTACTGTTTCATTTCAGAGGCAGAGCTCCGTAGCCTTGAGAATTCAGCACAGATATTCAATGCACTGTCAGATATTCCAGGGGATATTGATGATGTTGATTGCTTGTTTAAGGTGAGAAAAAGGTATTTATTGGTGAAAAACCATACTTGTATTGATTTATAAACATGATTTTTTTTGTTTGATTGTACTTGATACATTCCATTGTTTTAGGTAATGGATAATGTATGTGGGAGCTTAACAGATGTAATGGTTGAGACCCACCGCCGACGCCACCTTGCATATCTTATGGCTGATCATGGTGCACTTATCAACCCAGATCACTCTACAAACCTCCCCAAGCAACAGCTAAACAGGTGAGGAGTTGTAGAGTTATCAGCATCATTACTTTAGTTTCGTATTTTACTTCCTTTATAATAATTGTCAGTATCATTGTACTGTATGTCCGTTTAACATTTGACTTCCTTTTGGATTTTTTTATCTTTTTTTTTTATCCAGTTTGTGTATTCTAAGAAATCCAAAGGACACCTTTTCTGAATGCCTGAGATTTTATAAATAGCTCAGGAAGGAGTAACATGAATGCAAGATAAATTATCAGTAAAAGGTATTCTTATATGCTAAAATGTCAAGAAATGGTTGATCCCTGTATGGCAACAACATGTATAAGTGATAAAAGTATCATATATCACAGGAAGCTTCCTTCACAGTGTTTCTACTCAGTGAATATCGATTATGTTAGCAGAAGGTACTGAGTGAATGATAATGTTTCTATATTCAATACTATTTTTACTGTGATCATTTGTGATTTTAAAAGATTTTGGAGGCAGGGAATGACAACCATTATCTTATCAGTGGCTTGACAAAATGTGGGTACAAAAGTGGTTTAAATGGTAGTAACAAGTATATGGTCAGTAAGACTGTTTGATGATGATCATCATCACAAATGTTTTTTTGGGCACATGCACTTGCCAGAGTTCCTCACAGTGATGACAGGTTGGTATATATATATATGTGTTAAAAGTACATTTGTTTTATTTTATGTGATAACAGTGTTCTAACTGCATATGGGCAATTTTGTGATGTGTCATATCATATGAAATTGCTTCATTTTGCATACTGCCTTAGCTGGATATTTATATCTTATCTAAAGATAATTGGGATTAGGAGTCTTTGATCTGTCATTCATGATAACTAGTGGTAGGATGACGGTACTGATACTGATTTCCTTTAATAATTCTTTTCATTGATTTAATTTAGTCTCATTTGTTTGATGTCTTAACATTAAGAATGAAGTCACTATCTCTGCAATACTGAAAACAGTGTTCATTGTGACAAATCTAGAAAAAGTGTGAGTAAGAATGAATATCTTCACAGTATAAGAGATGTATTTGATATGTTTCTGCTAAATCGTCATCGGAAATGTATGTATTTCTGATGGAGATGTAATCAAAATGCATCAGAGACATCCCTTGGGCCGTTAAGATGGTCATTCTCATTCATACCTTTTCCTGTGTAGCTTCATAAATCAAGAAAGAGTTAAATTAAATTTTTTACTTCAGTTTTCTTTTTTCTTCTTGCTTCATATGTAACTATTTTCCTATATAACATTTTTGTATTTGCTAATTCATTTTAAAAAATATCTGCTTTCTTATCTACGTATTTGCACACTCAGTTTTTTATATTGTATTTTTATATTTGCAGGCGACAAGTTAGCAAGAGTAAATCTATGCTGGAGCTGATATTATTTGGTGATGACTGCAGCAATGATGACCTTCGTAACAAAAATATCCGCCAGACTGAGTTGCTTGTAGATCTGCGCGAGGCAATTCTACAAGTAGGCAGGCATTTTCAGGTGAGTAGACTTTATGTTTGTTGTGTTGTACATATTTGTCTATTCTTGACTTTGGCCTCAGCTCAGGTTATCCATTTAAATTATGCATCTCAGTGCATTTTTGTTTGATTTTATCCAAACTTGCCTTACTAATCTTTACCTTAGTTTGCCATGTTCTGTAGACTTTGAGGCAGTATTGTTTTTTGGTAATTGAAGTGAATAGTTTGCTATATCACTTAGTTAAAATATAATAGGGCATTATAGAAGCTTTAGACTTTAACCCAATGCCAATGGGTGATTTCCCAATACGCAAGCCCTCTCTCCTGGGTTGTGGCTGGACCCCCTTACCGGGAGCTCATGTTGGCACCCTAGCATGCTTGTCATGACATACATACCCCCAGAAAATGGGATTGGCACACCATGGCATGTATGCACATGCCACCTGGAATATAGCCCAGGCACGCCATGGCATGTATGTACATGCCACCTGGTGGCTGAGGCTTAAGACTATACTAAATAAATAATGTGCTAACTAATCTGTACTCTCATAGATTTGGATTTACTTATGAATTACTTTATTTCAGAGTGTTGAGCCAGCCTTCAGTTCAGTGTCCCTCACTCCAGACTATTCCTTGGAGTCTCATGCACATGACTTACCTGAGTTTTTAGCAACAGCAAGATCCAGACACAGAAGAGCAAAGGCATTACTTGGTAGGTTCATTTCAATTAAAGCTGAGGATAATAGAATGAAAGAGAGGCTCAGGAATTTTTACATTATCAGATAATTTGCATATTAAATTCTTGCAGTGCCAGTGCCTAAATTAATTTTTCATAGGAAAAAATATAAATCACCCTTATATCAGAGATAAGTCTTCATATCATGTATCAGCATTGTTATTATTATTATGGTGAACCATATAAAGAGAAACACTAAACAATTACACCACAGAAGCACAGCTAAGAAAGAAAAAGAAGATAAAAAGGTCAACAGCTATTTACTTAATAAAAACAGATAATTTAAAAGATGCGAGTTCTTGTGTCCGGGGCACTCACCTTTGCATGTGTTGTCCTGAGAGTCTCTTATCTAATACAGTTTCTTCCTGTCTCTCTCTCTCTCGATTTGAGAAAGTCTCAATTTCATTTCATGGTAAATAAGGCAAAGAATAGGGGGATATGGAGGACAAGGGTAGGATCACAAAGGGGGAAACTGACATAGACTCTGCCAATGATAGTTTCTCATTTTGGTTAGAGGGTGGGGCACAATCTAGCTGATTTATGTGATTGGTGGGAAGAGGGATGGTGGGTGGAGCTATAGAATTTCTAGGGCAGTCTAAAAAATAGAGCCAGAACAAAGTATGGG
>NC_061822.1:37657193-37659693 GCF_019202785.1 Penaeus chinensis | reverse complement strand
ACTGATATAAATGTTACCTCTTTTTTAATATTTATTGAAAGCTTTAGTTTCATTCATTAGCTACTTACATAATGCAGGGGAATTAAAGTGCATCTCATGGGTGAGAGTATTTCTGAACACTTGTCACACTTGTGGGCAAACTGAGCGGTAAATGAGCTCCAGCATCAATTAGGAATCTTCATCATTCTAACTATTTCTGAACTTATTATTTTGCAAGAAGAAACATATTTTAATAGTTTCAGACATTTGGACATTTTTAGAAGTGGAAATTATTTTTATTTGATAATTTGTAAAATGTTAAAGATCCTGAGAGTTATCCTCTGGATTATGATGCCAGAATTCATTGGTTCAAGTTATCAATTATTGAATTTTTATTCATGATGATCACACATACGCTAAATCATCTGTTCTTGTGCTATTTGCACTACTCATTGATAATGAGATTCCTATTTTATAAATGAGGTTAAATTCATGTCTACACTGGCTGCTCTGGTAAAGCCTATTTGAATTTTTGATTTTTTTTTATGATTACTTTTCAATACAGTATTGTTTATTCATTGAGTATTTGTAGGTTTCATTCCATATAAAAAGTGACTGTTGATGTATGTTCAACCTTTAGTTTATTAACTTGCACAGTTCTTCAGCTCTACATAACTGAAACATTAATAATATGGGGCAGTAGTGATAGTACTTTAATTTGTTTTGTTTTTATTTTATTCTATTTTATTTTTTTTTTTACTTCACAAGTGCCTTTATCTGCTTCTTGGTCCAGAAAGTTATTGAGCAGATTGATTATGAATGGAACAGGAGGTTTTTATGTATCATGAAATTTGATATTGATATTTTTATTTTCAAAAATTGTAGTCTAAGTTTGTTGAGGTCTGTGATCTTACTAGGTAATTTGGAGAGAATTCAGTTGCTGAAAAGAGCGGCTCTCTGAGCCATAATTGATGAATATTTTTGCAAAGTTTAGATGGCTTTACTGCTAAGAAAGTGAGTGAGTTTGCACCTTCATGGGACTGCTATGTTTAAATGTCTCTTTGCTCTTCCAGAAGTCTCAGGATTTTAACTGGAGTAGCTACATATTCAGACTCATTATGATTAGAAAGGACATCATTTATTTTGGTTATTACTAATGCTTCTCATTCTTTTATTCTCATTATGTGCCTAGACTTGGCTTGCTTGTACTCATTTAATGTCAATGTGTGTACAGTGTCAATCCATTGACATCGTACACACATGCCATTTCCATTGTTATTTAGTTTGTAAATTTTGTTTATATTTTGATGTCTTAATAAGTGCTTAGTCACCAAGGAGCCCTACAAGAGCTCTCACCTTGTAGGTGATTATCTGAGATTTAAAAAAAATATTTTTATTTCTGTAGGTATTGGTCATACTGTTAGTAATGATTATGATAGTGGTGACAATATTAATAGTAACAGAAGAAATCCCCAAAATTAAAAGAATCAGGCAAGATCACAGGGGCATCATTTCAAATGATGCTCATGTAAGATCATGTAGTCCAACAAATTGTCTTCTTGGTTACTAAGCACATGTGGCACCATCTGTGTAAACAAATTCACAAACTAAAACTACAGAGGACAGGGCATATACCCAACACCAATGGGTTTAAAATTTGTATTTGCAGTAGTGAGATAGAATAATCACCAATCAAAGAGGTGATTTTTAGAAGTACACTAAGAGGTTAGAATCATGTGACATACCATAGTATTAAAGCTACTACAGAACAGTGTCTGAACTTGTTGAAACTTTGATATTTGGCCATGTAGCACTTTGAGATTAGAAGAGTTAGGCTCTCTCTGCTAAGTGTACATAGATAAGAGCAGTCAAGCCATGAAATGTGTGATTCCTTATGATAGGATTTCATGTATAAAGCTCCAGTTTTTAGACCGATATCAAAACCCAAGGCTGATGAGGAGCCTTTTTTTTGTGCTTGCACTATTTATAAAAGATTACAATTTATGTTAGGATGAAGGGCTGATTATTAATATAAATGAATTTTCAAAAGCATTGTCAGATTGGATCCATTAGTATGTCAGAGCTCACAGATTGATGTTGAGTCTGCTGAATTGTAGCTTTATTTAATCTCATGGCACTGAATTGCCTGAGCTTTCAAGTCTTGAACAGTATGTATTTTCTTGCAAGGGTAATTATCTAGGCCTTAGGAATGAAGAATGCCATCCAAGTACATCATGTTATGTTGGAGTAGCTAAAAGCTGTAACTTTTTAGGTGAAAAATAGACCTATAGCAGTTCTAATGCTGATATTACTGAAAGGATATTCTCCTTAGATTCACAGTCATGCAGATTTTAAAACTTATAGGGACGCTTGACTAGATTTCGTAGAATGTATTTTTTTTTTTTTTTTTTTTTTTTTTTTTTTTTTTTTTACCATTGTTTGTCCTAAAAGATTCAGAACTTCACTTGCCTACTTTATAATTCTCAGGGATCTTCTTGGGAGGAACTTCTCTTGTAAGCTA
>NC_061822.1:37637193-37644693 GCF_019202785.1 Penaeus chinensis | reverse complement strand
TTATACCAAAACTCTTTAAAATGGAACGGAAAGGGTATCAAAAGGGCATATACATCAAAAGAATCTAAGATTTGCTGACGGCATTGTTCTCTTCGACGAGCCAGCAAATATAATGCAGCAATTAATAAACGATCTGACTAGAGAAAGTCTGAAAGCTGGACTTAAGATGAACAGGAGAAAGACTAAAGTCAAGTTCAACAGCAGAACTGATATATGTACAAGGCGAAGCGCTAGAGGTGGTGGACTAGTATATATATTTATGGCAACTCAACAAGTAAATCTAGTGAAGAGGAAATAAAACGTCGCATTTGTCTTGTCTGGAGCGTCTTCGGTAGCATACTAAGGAGTTCCTTGCCATTATGTTTAAGAAAAAAAGTCTTCAACCAATGCAACCTTCCAGTCATGAAAAATTGATCAGAAACTTGTTTCGACCAAATTACTGAAGCGTAAATTAATAAGAGCCCAGAGAGGAATGGAAAGCTTGATGCTAGGAATTAGCATAAGAGAGCGAATGAGGGCGACATGGATCAGGGAACAAACCAGTGGAAGATATCCTTAAGAGCGTTAAAAAGAAGAAATGACAATGCAGGTCCTATTTGTCGGGGATAAGAACACAGGCGGACAAAGAAAGTAACAGATTGGGAGGTAGATAAGAAGACTAAGGACCAGATCAGTGACAAGATAGCGTGACGACATTTTGGGGCTAAGACTGAAAAAACACAAGATAGAAAATATTGGAAAAGATTGGGAGAGGCCTACGTCCTACAGTGGATTGATACAGGCTGATGATGATGATGATGATGATGATGATGATGATGATGATGATGATGATGATGATGATGATACACACACACACACACACACACACACACACACACACACACACACACACACACACACACACACATACACACACACACACACACACACACACATATATATATATATGTGTGTATATATACATGTGTATATATATATATATATATATATATATATATATATATATATATATATATATGTATATATTATATATATATATATGTATAAGTAATGCTAATGAAGCAGATTTATATCAGAGATTTTTATATCTCACAGTATCACATTTGGAGATCACTGTAGAGCGGTAGGATAAAAAGATTTTTAGTTTTTCCCATTTGGTTTGAGTATGAAACTTTTCACTGATTCCTTTGCGTTTTGAAGAAATAAAACAGATTCACAAAGTTTTGGAGATATCCTAAACTTAATAGAAAAATAGATTCACAAAGATTTTGTGGTACTTTAAATACAAAGTTATAAACCAAAAAACACTTTTTCCACTTATTCTAAAAATTTAAGTTTTAACTCCTCTCTCCTCATCCGGACACAAATCCCCGTGCACCAGCTGAAGGATAGATCTTCAAATCCAGGATCACTGATTCCAAAAAAGTATATTTGTATATATAATAAGTGTGGACCGAGTAAGACGGGTTTCAGACACATAGACGGACAGACAGAATTTGCCGTTTACTATAATCATATATATATATATATATATATATATATATATATATACACACACACACACACACACACACACATACATATATATGTATATATATGTATGTATATATGTGTGTATATATACATATATATGCATGAATATATATATATATATATATATATATATATATATATATATATATATGTATATATATATATATATATATATATATATGCATATAATATATATATATATATATATATATATATATATATATATATATATATATATATAGTGCAAGAGAAGGGAGCAAACAAACAACAAACTTATGCCAGGTCTACTTGCATCAGAGGCATAAAAGAATTTGTGATGAATATGAGGGACGTGATAATGGAACTTGCATCTATATATGTATTTTGACTTAGATTTTAAAGCATTTCTTTAAACAAATTTTCTGGGTTATCTTGGTCATGTAAGTAGTAAGATGGATATAAAAAAGGAAGATGGATGAAAATATAAATAGATAAATTAATATATAAATAGATAGATCCAGATAGATGGATCTACGCACAAATAGATATAGCACTTTCAACCCCATCTTCACAAAATTAAAGATGTTATGGTTTCGTGACCAATACAGGATCAATGATTTTGCAGCTGGTTTAGATGTGCTTGGCCTGATGTTATTTTTCGCTATCACAGAAAATCATTTTTTGGTATTTTCTACCTGTCATAGTAAAATACAACCTTACTGTCGGGAAAATATTGTTATATACGACAAGAAGTTTGAGGGATCGCAAGTGTAAAATGCCTGGAAGTTTCTTCGTATTTCGTATCCCTATGCCATGCTTTAATCGTTTGAAACTTTTATGACTGTTCGATTTCTTTTCTTTCCAAAATTATAATGATTACAGAAAAGTGTTGAGTAGTTGGATTTCTGAACATCTTAGGAAAAAATCAGCCTTCATGAAATCTACCATAATTTTTGTATAAATGAGAGCGCTGTCTTCAAGATAAGCCTTCTTAATTCACACGGTAAATCAACCGTCATTCAAAGACTTTTCATAGAATAACGTGATTTTTATTGCTCTGAACAATACATTTGTTCTGAAACCAAAATGGAACAAACTTTGTATATCTACCAAAGACTTCATTAACACTGAAACAGAACACGATCATACACTAAAATGCATATTAGCAGGCATAAGTATTCAAAAACATAAAATAAAGATCAAGTTATTATACAAACACAATTACGCCTTCTATTTATTCACCTATTATCAATACTATCCTTACATCATTATCCTTAGCGTCCTCTTCCTTATTTCACGTTTTCAGTCTGATCTTTTTATCTACCTCAGAGTTGATATATCACTCTTAAGGTTTGGTTCCCTTCAGACCGTCGACCATGATGTATTCGAGGAACCGCTCAGGGGGGACCAGCTTGCACCACGTCAAGCCACGCAAGTCGGGGTTATTGCTGGCTGTGTGGAAGCGTCGTGCTGTTACTTCCAGGCCTGCGGTAAAGGAATATTTCTTTAGTGGCTGAATTGAACACCGCAGGGTTTTCTTACATATTTACTATTATAACCGATATTGTTATTATGCTACTGGAAATGCTAATAACAATGATAATTTGAATATATAAAATATATATATATACATATGTATATATACACATATACATAATTACATACATGCGTATGTGTATATATACATATATATGTATATGTATATAGTATATTCATATACATACATACATATATGTACACATACATACTTATACATATATACATACATGTACACACACACACACACACACACACACACACACACACACACACACACACACACACACACACACACACACACACACACACACACACACACACATACTGCGTGTGTGTTATTTATGCCTGCTTTAATTACCGATACCTTTATCATTTATTCCTTTAATATTTAAGCACTTCCTGTACCGTAGGAACCACAAACCTGCATCAGTATAGACCAGGCTGTGCGAAGAAGCGAGCCAAGACGTCGCGAAATCGTCGACTACATCTTCGAAGAAAGTTATGTTCCTCCCGCGTTCGATGAAGCGATCCCGAACGACGTCGACTGGTGAGTTGAAAGCCCTGTCGAAGGCGGCCTGGAAACGTTCGGATGATGAGACTTTGGCTTCGCACTTATTAAAAAAATGTAGAGGTATTGTTTTATGTGGATCTCTATGTGTGTGTGTGAGTGTATTTGTTTGTAACTGTGTATGAGTGTATAAGTTTATAAGTAAGTATGTAAGTGTATTTGTTTACAAGTGCGTATATTAGTATATTTGCTTATGTGGGCATGTGTATGTGCAAATGTATATATAAACCTTGCTCACCATATTAAGTTCCTTGCAGGTGACGGGCTTATTGAACAACACTCCTAAAGGCTCCAGTTCCTCCTTGATCGCTTCCTGGCTCTTCATCTTGATTGCAATTTCCTACAAACACATCATCATGTATATTTTTTTGTCATATTATGCAAATAATAAACGCATGAAAGATTATATTTTAAAAAATAATCGAGTTAATTGTCATTCCTTATCAAATATTTTTCTTTTCTTTTCTGTCGACTTACAAAAGCGGTTAGAGGTTCGTAATAATACGGGTCAGCGGGTCGGGTCACGTGGGATTGTGTTGCAATGCTGAGGGTCTGCAACTGCAAGGTCATGTGAGGGTTTTCGCTCACGAAGGAAGTGTTGTCGTGGATGTGATCACTCACCTGGAAGGCAAGAACGGGTGTTGAGTTGAAAAAGAAAGGGAGAGAGAACAAGCAACTGAGCATTAATATGATTACGTGTATGCCAAATTGAAGAGTTTTTATACATTTTTTTCAATGGAGTTCATTTAATTTACATGTATGGTCTTGATGGTCGTAGGTATGATATTACGGAGGCATTCACTGGATATCCACCTCCTATCTATTTGCATATCTTTTTATTTACCTATTGTCTAGAATCGTGTGCTTTGCATATGTAGCTTTCAGGCATTTATTTTACTCATGCAACCAAAGCGTTTTGAAAGTCAGAGTGTTGCACTAAACAAACACTCTTCAAAATATCACCATGTAATATATAAAGCATAGCTCTTGACGTTGAAATTATTTTAAAAATGAACTTCCACATCCCACCGATACTTCCCACGCACAACCACTACCCTTGATCACCGCTACGATCATTTCTCGCCAGACTTCTAAGTTCACCAAAGAGGCTTTTGCTCACAAAGCAGACTTCGTGTATCGCCAGATCCCTACATTAACTAAAGAGCTTTGTATTAACCAGAGATATTTCTGTTCGACAAAGAGCTTTACTTTTATAAGTCGCCAGAATCGTACATTAAGCAGAGAACCTTACTTTCGCCAAAAAGCATCTGCTCACTAATGAGCTCAAGAGAACATTAAATGAGAACCTTCCGTGCACCAAAGCGTCCTGGGTTCATCAGAAACCCTTTCATTCACCAGTTTTTTTTTCTGTATAACAAGGAGCCTTACGTTTAGTGATCCTCACGTTCAAAGACCCTTACGTTCATATATCGCCAGTCGTCCTGCGTCGCGGTGTTTGCGAGGATTTTCTGCGACATTTCCGACCAGGGCGAACGCGACATTTCCTCCGTCACGGCCCTCAGGTCTTGGATCGGCTGAAGGAAGCGAGAAGTCGAGGTTTAGGACACGGGAGGACCAGGGAAGTTTTACATGGGGTGCGAGAAGTTTTGGGATTTTTATTTAAATTGGTATATTCAGGAAGGATACATTATACCAAACTCAAAGCGGTAGTTATATCAGTCTCCTGCTTGGGTAGTTACTTGGGCCTCTTTATGTAAACAGTAGCGGTTAAGTTGTACAATTTTAGTTACATGAATAAAGGGCAAGAGGCCCTGGGGGAACAAGCCTTAGTAAGAACGTAGCAGGTTCACTTTGCCCTCTCGTATATCCCCCACTGGTTAAGAGATATCTTGTGTTTTTTTTTTTTTTTTTTTTAACTGGTAATTTGTTTACGATCGTTTTGATAAAACATGTGATCATTAAAAGGCTGTCGCATATGTATTATAAAGCTTCAGTTTTCAGTCATACAAGACTTAAGTATACTTTATTTCGCCTTTGAGTCTCATTATTCAGTATATCCCTACCCAAATGGCTTTATTTAAAACTGCCTAGAAAATAACTTCATTATGTTTCATTATCAACTAGTAAGTATATAATCATCCGAATTATTTGCCGCTTTCATTAGGATTATCATTACCTTCCCGATAGAAAATTAGAAAAAGTCCTTTTATCAATATACTTTTTCAAGGGTGAGAATTTAAAAAATGCTCTACCTTGATTTTGGCGTTGGTACAGTAATTCACATTTATTAAAAATAATCAATTATGTCTAAATAACTACCCATATTAATCATCTTTATCATTATCGTCATCATCCCTCTAAAGATTATTAACAAATCCATATATTTGCATCCTAACGTTTGTATCATCTTGTTTGCATCATTATCACTGAGTTAAAAATATAGAATTAGAACATTACAATGAATAGGCAATCATCCCTCGAAACAGAACACAAAAAAGGAAAAAAGAAATCACTTCACTCCCTACCTTCATCTTAGCGTTGGTATCATCATAAGCACCCAGGAGGCGGGAGCGAGCGTCGTCCACGGCTGCTGAAGGCTTCCCCAGGGTCGCTGTTATGAAGTCTGCAACGTGCTGACTTATCCTCGCTTTCGCCTGTTTACCGAAATTTACTTTCTCATGAATTTTGGAAATGAAAGAATGAATGAATGGTGGATGTACAAGGATAATGAATAAAGATAATAACAAAAAAGGATTAGAGGAAGAATAGAGCATGATATCGGTAAAGAAATGAATAAAGAACACCAACAAACCAGGTAAGTAAACCAAAAAAACGAAGAAAAGTAATGAGCCAAACAATAAACAACATCCATGTATCAACACATGAAAGATTAATTTCACGAAAGTGGCAGGAAGACACACCTCAGCACTGGGCAAAGGAGTCAGGATATCGTCAGGAACCTGCAGTCCGTCGCTGTCGTTGTAATAGGACGCGTGGTTGACGTCCTCCGGAATGATGGTCGGGACCCGAAACACGGCCTCAGAGTCCAGCGCCATCTGGGCTTGGCTCTCGCTGTCAGCCACGAGGCAGATGGGAAGTTAATCTTATATACCGGCGTCTGATCACCTTGTCTCACGGATGTACGAAACAGATGGACTCTGTGCATAAGTGTTGATTAATCTGCCAATACCATCTCGGAAGGCTTTGATACTCAGCTCTAGTCTCTCGCGACCGTGAATTTGACGCGAAGAAAGAAAAACTGTGTCGAGATGTTCATATAATCGTGGATTTCTGTGTCAGATTCACGGCCGCGTGAGAGGTCGGTATCAACCCCGTCGAGATGCTGTCGGCAGATGAATGAACTCATGTTAATCCGTTTTGGTACGCCTGTGCGGCGAGGTGTTCAGAGACAACCGCATCGTGGATTTTATGAACATAGTCATATATATTATATATATATATATATATATATATATATATATAGAGAGAGAGAGAGAGAGAGAGAGAGGGAGAGGGAGAGAGTGAGAGAGGGAGAGATAGATAGATAGATAGATAGATAGATAGAGAGAGAGATCTTCCCATCAACATACGTAAAGGCGTCCACCATGCGCGTGACCCTGGATGACCCGTCGAGGTCTCCCGCGAGCGTGAGGACCGGGATGGGGTACGAGGCCAGGAGCCCGTGGTCCAAATAGGCCCCGAGTAACACCAGACCCCTGAAGATGTCGCGGGTCTCGGGGTAGAAGACGGCGACTTGGCCTGAGGGCGGGGGAAGGGCGGAGCAAGGAGGAAGTGACGGGTTTAAGAATTTAATTTAGAATTAGACTATTTCAAAGTTGTTAGAACAGAATTAGAACTATGTGGGACGTGGGTCTGGAAGTGATACTCACACGTCTTAAGGCTTTCAGCATGATCAAAAA
>NC_061822.1:37617193-37619693 GCF_019202785.1 Penaeus chinensis | reverse complement strand
AAGAGGACTGATGACTCACATATTTTTTATATTATAATTTTAGCAGATAAATGTGATGATATTGATAGTTGTCCGAAGATAAGACAAAAAAAAAAAAAAAAAAAAAAAAAAAAAAATGGAGACTAAAGTCTTATATTATAAATTAAATCGAAAATACTGCAAAACAGCTACCGGGTCGGCCAACCAGAACCAGCAATTGAAGAATCAAGGTTATAATCAAGTGGCCTGTTGCTGCCTTTCTGCATAGCTGCCGACCTGAATGACCTCAGACCTCGAGAGGGGGACGTTATCTCCTTGGAGAACACTCGTAAACCGCCAAACACGAGTAAGTGTCAACAAA
This sequence comes from Penaeus chinensis, assembly GCF_019202785.1. Lineage (NCBI taxonomy): Eukaryota > Metazoa > Arthropoda > Malacostraca > Decapoda > Penaeidae > Penaeus > Penaeus chinensis. The sequence continues at coordinate 37,619,353 of NC_061822.1, read as the reverse complement.
CACCTGTTAACTTTTCCCGAAGCCAAAGAGGGTTAACTCTGGTCTCGAGCCTGGATCCTTCAACGTGCGAGTCAGAGACGATACCGATGCTGCCACCAAGATCTAAAAGAGTTCAACAGAAATCAGGGTTTTTATACTTCCAACTCCGTTTCAGACACGACGCAGCTCAAAATAGTTTGTAAATCAGGTGGCTCTTTATTGCATATTAGAGAGAAAACAAAAGTGTCCTTTTATTCAAATTAAAACATATTTAACATGGATAAAAAGAAAAAAGAGATCAAACAAGCGTTACTCTTAGTGTATGTAATTTCATCTATGTATTTTGCTCCGTTTCTTTTTTGATATTCGTTTATCATTTTTCTTATTCTATTATCTCAATAATAAACATGATAGTCATGTTATATCACCTTTATTTATAACCATACACAACGTTTAGTCAACCTAGCATATTTTGTAATGGCCAGGAAGAGTTCTTTGTCCTAACAGCAATGAATAAGAAAAATCTCATTATCCGGGATTTTCTTCCATGTGCATCATTGCTTGAATTAGTCGTAAGCCGATGTATAATTTTTTTTTTTTTTTTAATACGAATCGAATTATAGAATCTAAATAATCTATCAACTCTAACGAGAGTGTTATTCTCGCCACAAAAAATATTTAAAAAGACGTTGGAAACAACAAATATTTACCAAAGATAAGAGAAACGAGAAGAAAGACAACGAATTAGGAAAGAAAATGTAAAAGCAAATATTCTACTAAGCATTGTACTTGTTATTTATTTAATTTGATTTCTCTCCCTCCCTTATGCTCCAATTCAATTACCTTAGTTGCTTGTCCACTTCATTTACACCCGTCTATGTATATGTTCCTTCCTCCCCCCCCTCTCCCTCCCCCTGTTCTCCATTCTCGACCGAGAACGACTGAGACAGACTAAGAAAAAGACAGAACGATGGATATAAGTAAAGTGAGTGAGTGGGTGAGTGATTAACATTATCATCATGATTATTACTATTAGCAAGACTGTTTGCCACTCTTAAAGTCTGGTTTGTCCCAAGGACCACAATGTTCACTTCTTTAAAATTCACAGAAAGTGGGAACAGAAAATGCAAACGAGCATGCAAATAAGAATTATGAACCTTTCGGGAATTATGATGATATACTAACTTTATTAAACTTCCCCGCGCGCGCAACCGCGTCAGAGATGAGTGCGGCGTGTGCGGAAGTATAGCGTCCCTCGTCTAAACTGCGGTCAATATTACAGGGAGACATATTCCCTGAACAGATAAACCGACGAAGAAGGCGGGTGATAACGTAGACAATTTATCTGCTGAATGATTATAATGCAACCGTCAAGTAGAAGTTTTGTTAACAAGGCTAAGAATCGGTCACTGATGACAGCTAAATGTGCAGCAGACTGTGAGGGGTGCCGTTAACGGTCGTATATTTAGTGGAAATATGTGCAGCATTCTCAGACGTATGTACTTGTCTCCCCATACATGCTGATAAATGTATTGGGGAAGGATTGTGGCATAGGACTTATTACTTTCCTAAGGGAGTCTAATATTTTACCTATTTTTTTTCATATCTTATAAAAGTCCTTGATTTTGATAAAGAGCCAGTTGCTAAAAGGGGAAAAAATAATCTTTGTTCCTCAACCGAATGCTTTTTACTTGTCATTTAGAAAATATTGCTTCGGTTCCGGCTTTTTCCCCTTTAGGACTACGATTTTCAACCCTTTCTCTATAACTTACCTCCTCGATTGTATGTTGCTCGTCATATACCCCTTTACTGGCATGTAAAACAAGAATATCTGATGTAGACGCATAACAACAAAAAGAAAGCACCTTTATTTTTCTTTATTTTTCAAAGGATGTTTTGATTAGGAAAAGTAATATGTAGTTGTAAAGAAACGCATCAAAATAAAGAAACGCATCAAACATTATCAGTTGGAAATTCGCATCGAGGGTGCCATGTATATTTTTTACTCCCTGGGGTAAAAATACCCTTGGTCAAAAATCCCTGCTTTAGACGAATTTGTCTTCGGTTTTGCCCAATACACGTACAATTATAAAAGCTTTATAACATGGGGGGCAAACGATTTATATTATTTTACCTCAATTTTTCATGTCTTATAAAAGTTCTGGGTTTTGATAAACATCC
>NC_061822.1:37597193-37604693 GCF_019202785.1 Penaeus chinensis | reverse complement strand
TATTTCATTCCTAGTTTAACAATTGCGTCTTGCCCGCCAAAGTACGTATCAGTGTTTGTTGTAGTGTCAGAAGCCCACCGTCGCTGAACAACTGTGGGTTGAGCATGTTGCACGTTTTGCAAGCTGGAAATTGATATAGGTTTTGGATTTTAAAATGGAGACTTGGTTTTAGTGAAATGTGGGTTTGATAAGTTCCATGCGTTTGATTCTAAAATCTTTGATTATAGCACATGCGTGCCATATTTACACAAAATAAACCTATTTTGTGTGAAATGGTTATTTTGCTACAAGTGTATTGCATGTATCAGTGCATACTTACATGGATGTTTGGTTGTGTGGGCATGTATGAGTGAGAGCGAACGTGTAAACATTTTACGCATGGGTAAATGTGTACAAGACTATTATTATGAATGTATGAGTCAAATTCTATATCCATTACGCATGTTCATATGCAGTTATAGCAATCCATCGTATTTAAGCAGATTTGTTCAAAGTTACTGATTCGAAATTATATAAAAGTCACACTCTCCGCATTCACCTTCCATGAATGACATATAGCACGATTTGTTTACCAAGGAAGTGGATGTGGCTCCAAATAATCAGGAATCTTAGTCCATGATCATGAACGGACTAGGTAAAGAGTGCATGAAAATGGAGAAAAAAAATCTTATTCTTAGTCCACGATAATTCTTAATCTTAATCCAAGATAATAGGTGGACTAGATAAAGTGTGCATGAAAATGGAGAAAAAAAAAATCTTATTCTTAGTCCACGATAGTTCTTAATCTTAATCCAAGATAATAGGTGGACTAGGTAAAGAGTGCATGAAAATGGAGAAAAAAAATCTTATTCTTAGTCCACGATAGTTCTTAATCTTAATCCAAGATAATAGGTGGACTAGGTAAAGAGTGCATGAAAATGGAGAAAAAAATAGATATAAAAAGAGAAGAATCACATAAAAAAAAAAAAAAAAATACTGAGCGAATGTGAGCTAAATGGATGACAGCTCTAACTAGGGATAAGTACAGCTGATGATGACTTTCTAGTTTCAGTGGGTCGTGCATCTAGCGGATCCCGAAGGCAGAAATGGTGCCCGCCTCGGTATCTGTTCTCGCCTACAGTATGTTACCGAATAAAGAGAGGTTTCTCTGACAATGATTTTCTCTGTATTCTCGCTGCATTTTCGTTTCTCGTCACTTGTTTCTTTCAGTTTAAATGTTAAATCTTCCTTTCATTTAAATTTTCATTTCATGTTTTTTTTTCTTTAATCTTCTTTTCTGTGAAAAGTTGTTCTGACTTTGATCACTTATTGATGATGATTTTAGATTATGTGCACGAGCTTTTGTTGTTTGCTTGTGTATGCCCTGAACGGACACATGGTCACACACACACACGTACATGCACACACACACACACACACACACACACACACACACACACACACACACACACTCACACGCACACGCACACGCACACGCACACTCACACACATACACACACACACACACATACACACACACACACACACACACAAACACACACACACACACACACACACACACACACACACACACACACACACGTTCAAGCGCGCATACGCACAGTAAATTGACCCTTACACGTGTAGTTTAATTGCGTGAATATAGAGAGAAATATATGTACATATAATATGTATTCTACAAATAACCATACATAAGCATAACACAAATATGATACACACATGTACCCTAACATACACATAACACAGACACATGTACGCACATTCACACACCTACACATATATAAAATACGTGACACTTGGTATACTGATTACACACATACACGTACACAGTATACATAACACTCGAACACTAATTGTTGCAAATGCACACATATACAGAATACACATAACACTCACATACCAGTTTCATTCCAACGCCCACTAACTTCCTTTTGCTCACGATAGCTGTCATCAGCGGTGGGCGTGGCTATGGTGGGCGTGGTTCTCGGGGTCGTCATCGCCTTCCCAGCGCTCGCCCTCGATGCCTGGCGCCTCGAGGGGGACATCACACTCAACGAAGTCGAGGCTGGATGGTTCGGTGAGTGAAGGGAGTGTGGACGACTGGGATTCGGGATTTGATGATCAGTGAAGGATTAGGATTTGTTAGGATTAGGGGCTGGATTTGGTAGTTTGGTAACTTGTGAGTTTCGATATTTCAAAAAAAAATATATCATCTATGAGTTTTAACAAAATATGAAAAATACTGTGTACAAGAGATGAATTCTTGCTTTTATAACTATCCTATGATAACAATTACACCTTTCCTTCTCTTTTCACATACACACAAACATCAGCACATTTTGATCCTTTTGGCGTCAAAAAATATATATTCCCTTCCTTGACCACTTCTTCCTTGGACTAACTCTCCCTCTTCCCCGCGGCAGTCAGCGTGGCTCAGACAGTGTCGGTGGCAGGATCCATTGCAGGAGGGGTTCTGAACGACGTCCTCGGTCCCAGGAGGCTCTTGCTGGCGGTCCTGCCTCTCCTCGCTAGTACTTGGCCGGTTTTCTTGGCCTGCGTGCACAACCTGCCTCTTCTCCTGTCGGTTCGGGTCCTTCAGGTGAGTGGTTAATTTAGGGCGAATTGTTCCATTTTTATGTCATGCTTCAGAAGTAAGATGTGATAGAATTAAAAATGGTAGTTTACGATAATGTGCTGTGCTGAAATTTGTTATTATTCGTATCAGTGATACAGTACTGGCATCGCATAGATATTGTTATGGCTCTCAGTTCCTACTCTATGTGTCCAGGGCCTGCTGTGTTCGGCGGCCACCGCGAGCGTCTACATCTACCCGTGCGAGGTGATAGAGGCAAGGCGGCGCGGCGCCGTGGGTGTGCTCCCCGACTCGGCCTTCTCGCTCGGCTTCATGCTCACGTACTTCCTGGCCGCCATCCTACACTGGTCGACCATCATCGTCATCATGCCGCTGTTCTTCCTTCCTTGCGTCCTGACTGTGTTCCTGGTGCCGGAGTCGCCGTCGTGGCTGCTGCAGCGCGGGAGGGTGGAGGAGGCGCGGGCCATCCTCCGGCAGCTGCGGGCCCCAGACGTCAACGTGGACAAGGAGCTCCTGGGCATGGGCCCCCTGGACGAGTGCGGCGGCAAGGCGTCCATGGTGAAGCAGCCTCGCTTTCTGCTGCCGGTCCTCGCGTCCATCTTCCTCATGGTGCTCAAGGAGGCCACGGGGCAGATCGTCGTCGTCCTCTTCGTCGTCCACATCTTCCGCAAGGTCGACGTGGGGATCCTGCCGCACGTGAGCTCCATGCTGGTGGGCGCCGCTCGCCTCGTCGCCAACGTCGCCTGTTCCTTCCTGGTGGGCCGCCTGCCTCGCCGAACCCTGCTCATCTCGGCGTCTCTGGCGGCCAGCGTTACCATCGCCATTCTCGGAGGCTATTTCTTCCGGCAGGACTCACAAGTGTGGCCGGACTGGGTCCCCCTGGCTTGCCTGAGCGTGTTCGTGGTGGCCTACGGCGCTGGTATAGGCCCTGTGACCTGCCTGATGTCGACCGAGCTGTTGCCTGGGGCGGTGCGGGGGCTGGGGAGCGGCCTCGCCGGCTCCGCCCTCAACGCCTCGCAGTTCACGCTGACCTTCGCGGCGACGCAGGCCGGCTCGGGCTTCTACATCTGCCTCTGGAGCTACGCGGCGGGAAGCGCTTGCCTGGCCGCGTTCGCCCTCCTGCTTCCCGAGACGAGGAACAAGTCCCTGCGACAGATCGAGGAGTACTGGGCGGACGTCTCAGAGAACTTAACGGGCAAGCGGTGGTGCCTCTGCCTCAGAAGAGGGGTGCCCGATGATTGCGAGGCGAACACCAAGAGCAAGCCCAGAAATAACGACTCCGAGTTGGTCAGAACCGTCTGAGTCTCTCTCGCAGACGGCTCGCAACGGCCACGTGGCCTCGTGCGCACGCCAGGGAGCTGCGTTCATGGATGGACTTTTGGCACGTTGGTGGTGGACGACTGGGTGGTGCCGCTCAGTAGGTTTCACACGAAAGTTTTCGTTCGTCAAGTCCCCAGCGTTAGACTAAAGAGTTCTTATCTTGTGTTAAATCAACATGAAAGTAAAGCGATATTCTTAGGCAATCAAAATTCTTGTTTGTGGAATCTACAGCGCATTTACACATCGATGCCACAAGGCAGGTGTCCCACCCAGGCCAATGTACGTACGACCTGTGATAGGGTCTTGGGAACACCTAACCCAGCCTCCGGTCAGACGGCGTTCTGGTCGACGTGATAAGGCCAGAAGTGACAGGAGATACTTCACATTTGCATCTGGCCCTGGCTACGGAGGCTTAATACTGAATATCTGAAACTCCTCTTTCAGATCTTACGGGTAGCATCGCATTATCTTCTCTTTGTGAATGAACCTCACAGTTCTCCATCTCACACATAGTCATCGTGCATAACATTCATAACAGTCACTGCCTGTTCACTCGCTTGTGATTCATTCAACATGAACATATAAAGCAAATGCATTGCTGTTTGTGTTCGTTTCTTATCATTCCGCAATGCATATAGGTCATTTTTTCAATACAGACGTGTAACCATTCCATTTTTGTATCTGTGTTAATAAAGTGTAAAACAACCTATGATCCTGACAAACTCCCTAAATGTAAAAAGAACTTAAGTTATCACAGCAAAATAAAACACAAAACTAGCAATGAGTACTTAATAATTTACGATACAAAAGTCTTCAAAAGCCAAGGATTTCCAAGCTGATATCTCTTCTTTTCTCTGTTTCTCTCTGTCTTCTCATTTTCCCCTTTTCTTCCTACTCTCTCTCTCTCTCTCTCTCTCTCTCTCTCTCTCTCTCTCTCTTTCTCACACCCCTTATTATCAATCTCCCATTCCTTCTCTGGGAAGGATTTGCCGCAGTGAGGCAAATAACAAACAGCTTTTTAAAGATGGACGCCCACGAACGCGTTTTCTTTGAAGATGTGTCTATGAATTAGGGCATCCTATTCTATTATTGATGCCTTTCTCTATCGTTCATTAGCAAACAGTCCTTGATCCATTAGACTGTTATGTTATGAATAAAAATTGTGACAAAGTAAATCGGAAATTAGTTACATCTATACATTATTACATGAAATATTTGGAGGATAAAATGTGTAAAGAAAATTTATACAGAGTGTCACCAGTCTCATTTTTTTTACTGATATTTACGATGAAATTGAAGTATTAATGGTGGGTTATATTCCGTTCCATGCGTTAATTTACAAAATGACGTAATACCTCAAAGGTGACTTTTGTTATAAGAATTCTAGAGTTTGTTATTTTTATCTTAGGTAAGTTGGTTGAGTTCTGATTGGTGAGACGGACAAACAGTTACTCCCAAACACACATCAACCACTCATCACTTATACACTTCTGTCTGTCTGTCTGTCTGTCTGTCTGTCCCTCACTCTCTCTTTCTCTCTCTCTCTCTCTCATACAAACAAAACTTTGTATATTCGATATCGTTTCAAGAAATCTCAGTGTATTTTCTGGGAATATACTGAGGGGAGAGAGAGAGAGAGAGAGAGAGAGAGAGAGAGAGAGAGAGAGAGAGAGAGAGAGAGAGAGAGAGAGAGAGAGAGAGAGAGAGAGAGAGAGAGAGAGAGAGAGTAATTCATCACGTGAGTATTTCACATACAGCCGCATTTTTTTCTGGCTAAACTATCCACCCCTTCTCCCTCCTCGCCCCCTTTAAAGTAAAATTCAAAATTCCAATAAAACAACAGCTTTATGTACACGTTGCCATTTCGTATCAAAACAGTACACCAGAAACATACCACGCGGGGATGTGTGTGTCAAACCTATACTGGATCTTAGAACGTGTGTAAGGGATAGTGTCGATTTTTTTTCCCTATTCGATATTTAAATTCGGAAACTAAAACTAGACACATGTTGAACAATTATCGCACAATATCTCGCCAAATATAAAATTCAATAAGAAGTAGCATCGTGTACAAGACCAAAATGTCTCAGGAAAAAGGCCAGAATTTGTCTCAAAAGGACACTTGAAGTTAAAATGCCGTATCAGCTATTTTGGATTTTTTTTTTCTGGATATACTCATGTGGAAAATAGTTCGTTCAGATTCTCCTAGTCTTGTAGTTTATGTATCAATATATGTTATCGCTTCGAAATATACTCCGTGGAGATACGTGGTTGGGTATCTGCGTACGTATGTGTAATAAAGACGTTTTGTCAATGTATTAAATAAAAGGTCATATCAAATACGGTATCTGTAATTGAGTTCTTGTGAATATCTGCATTAAAGCACCCACGATTCAAATAATCGTACAAACAGAATATATTTCTCGATCATAAGAATAATCAGTGTTACTTCTTTCAATAAACAAACAACGACAAAAACATTTGTTTTGCTATTTTTTTGTATCTACATAAACCGAAATACGTTAATTAGAACGGAGAGGCATTCTTTCAATACCAAAGATATGGAAAACATGTTGCTAAATATGTTCTTATATATGTGAATGTGAATATGTGAATAAAAGAAACTCTTTTGATCTTTAAGTAAACTTTTATAAAATAATCACAAAAACACACACTCGTTTTAAAGGATAAAATAACAATGCTAAAAAATAATAAAGATTAAAAATGCTAATAAAAAAAAATAAAAAAAAAACATAATAAATAATAACAATAGAAATCCACAATAATAATGCAACGTTAGCTTTAAATCCTGTTAATGCAATGCTCATGTATGCCCATGTTACAGCAAAGCATCTGTTGGGAATCCTGGAGCGTGTATTCCCAAGGTCCGCCACATATCTGGTAATAGCCGTGAACCTGAGCAACAAAAAAACTCAAGGTTAAACACTGGTTAAAGTAATGTAGACAGGTATGAATGAATAATGAGAAGGATGGATGGTGAAAATATGGATGATAGTGATAACAATAGCGATAAAAATAAATGATGATATTGATTACATTAGTAGGGGTAATAGTAATCCAAATTATATTTATGATCATGATAAATAAAAAATGTTACTACTAGTGCTACCAATAATCATGATGATGATAATAACAATAATAGTAATAATAATAATAATGATAAACATAAACATAATGATAATAATAATAATAATAATAATAATAACAACAATAATAATAATAATAATGACAATAATAAGAATAATAAGAATACGAATAAGAATAAGAACGATAATAATAATAATAATAATAATAATAATAATAATAATAATAATTCATATTATTGTTATTATCATCTTGATATCAAAATGATAATAGTAAACACAATTACGATAATGACTATAACAACAATAATGATAATAATAAAAATTATTATGATAATAATAAAAATAATTATAACAATAATAATAACAATGATAAAGATAACAATAATGATGATGACAATAATGATAATAATAATAATGATAATAACGATAATAATGATAATAACAACAATCATACTAATAACAATAATAATAGCAACAGCA
>NC_061822.1:37562193-37564693 GCF_019202785.1 Penaeus chinensis | reverse complement strand
AGGGCCACAGGCGAAAAGAAAATGAGAGGAAAGTACAGTTTACAGAGGAAAAAAATGTATGTGATCACCCCTGCCTTGGACCTCAGCCTACGCCTCAACTAATTTTACATTGTCTTATCCTCTCCCCTTTTCCTTTTCCTTCTCTTCTTACCCCCTTCTTCTGTCCATTCATCCTCATCGTTAACTAATTTTTATCCTTTTCGCCACAAGACTTTATCATAGTACTATATGACCTTTGATGTCTAGTACATTTATTTGTTTTAACCATTAACAATGAACCAGAAGAGGAGAAAAAAAAATATCGACTCCAAATTTAGCAACGAAGTGAGTAACGTGGTAAGGGATAGACTTTAAAAAACACAGTATAAACTGATGAAATCTCATTCAATCATTCATTAAAATCAGTTTTTGATCAGCCACATAATAATGATATTAGTAACAAGAAATGTAAGGGAGAATCTTTACAAAATGGAGGCGAGGGTTGGATAGAGAGCTGCCATGCTACACGACTGGGATATACATGGTCCATTTCCCCTTGGTTGAGATTGTCTCCAGTCTGAGGCCTTCAGCTGTATTGGATTCCATAATAAAATACTATTAAAGAAGTGTTGTCTTGGTACCAAATTTCACTTAATGATGCGCACCTTGTTTTTAATTTTCTCTTTTAATTTCCATCATAGATATTCGAATAAATCCGTTTGTATGCCATTCTAATACTGTGTCATGCAAAATCAATTTCTTTTCCCAGATTCCTTCAAAGAATTGAGCTTTATTCTTCTTAACTGCATTAATATGAAGCAATGTTGCATTATTTGGGCAAACAATTGACGATAATACGAGAACGAGCGTGCTTTGGAGCAATGAGACATTAAGCAAATTGTCAAAGTAGAGGAAAAAATATGACAACAAAGAAAAATAAATTACATAAGTACTAAAACCACACTTGTTTACATTTTCCACCAAAGTCAACATTTAATTGTGTTGACTTTGGTGGAAAATACAGGTGTAGAATCTTGCTCCTGTGTAAATATAATTAAAAAATCCAAATAAAATGAAATATAAGAAAAGAGAAAGTAATATAAAGACAAAAAAAAAAAAAAATTAAAAAAAAATAAAACGAAATAAAAGAAAAAAAAACGAAATAAAATAAAATAAAATAAATAAAAAAGAGAAAAAGAGGAAGATGAAAAATAGAATAATAATAATAAAAAAATATATATACATATATACACAATTTCACCTGCCACAGGTTCTTTCTCTTGAATGAGTCTATCATCATTAACATATCTTGCATACCTATGACTATTTTCGGTTATCGTATAATTTTACATATTATGTTTCTACTATCAAGACTATCCTACTTACTTTCATAATGTATAAATTGATTTTGAAACTTATTTTTGGCACTAGAAAGATCGTATTGCAAAGCTGGCACTTCAAGAGGTACAGTATTTGGGCCGCCATCTTTGTTGGTATATGACGTCACGTCCATCGACCAAGCGGTCAGAAACAGGAGAATCCTTTTCTGTGTCTGGAACTGAGAAAACTCCTTATATAAGTATCGCTTTAGGCATACAAGAGAGCAGTGGCAAAAATGTCGATCAAGTCTGAGTTTCAGCTATCCACACTTTGCGGCCGTGGCGCTGGATGTGAAAAGACGCTGAGATTATAGGAAAATGATTTTGAAGCAAGTGTGTGTCCTGAATATGTGATGCTCAGATCTAATTCAGACCGAAATCAGTTCCAAGAGTACACTTTATGACATATTTGTTGCACATATGTTCACAACAATCCTGGTGCCTTCTTTCTTGGGTTTCTGTGTATATGTTTGTATTAATGAACAAATGATAATTTACCACTTCTTAATTGAAAGATTTTTCCTTTGAATGTATAACAAAATACGTATCATAAATTTGTTCAAATGATATTAATGTATAGAAAGATGTTTTTTTTCAGTATACTGATTATGTGATATATATATACATACATATATATGTATTTATATGTGTGTATATATATGTATATATATGTATATAAATGTATATATATACACACATATATAGTAGGATCAGGATGAATAAAAAAATCGTCAGCTTTATACGCACATTTATAAAAGTTTGTATGTATGTATATAACTATATATATATATATCTATATATACATATATACATAGTTATATATAGTTATAGTTATAGACATTCATGCATGCATAGTGTAAATATATACATATGTATATATTTGTATATATATAATTATATACATACATACATACATATGTATATAAATGATTATATACATACATACATACTGTACATATGTATATATACATATATACAAGCACACACACACACACACGCACACACACACACACACACATATATATATCATAGGATCAGGATGCCTGAAAAAAAAATTATACATATATATAATTGTATACATACATACATACATACATATGTACATATATAATTATATATACATATATACATACATGTGTATA
>NC_061822.1:37547193-37554693 GCF_019202785.1 Penaeus chinensis | reverse complement strand
TATCTATATCTATATACATGTATATATACACATATATACATAGATATATGTATGTATGTCTATCTACATATATATGTACATATACATTAGATATATATATATATATATATATATATATATATATATATATATATATATATATACACACACACACACACACATATATGGAATAATACAGGGAGTGTGTGTAAAACCTCGCTATCATTACTCATGTATGAGTAGATAAGTGATGTCTATGGAGCTAGTTAGATCCTAGTTGCACACTCCTTTTAGTTGGTCGTGTGGCATGATTGGTTTAATACTGGCCCCCCGGATTCATACCCGGAGTGACCTATGTTCGGAGCCTGGTCAAGGAGGATTGTCGTATATATATACACACACGCACACCCATACATACATATATACATACATATATATATACCCACACACGTGTGTGTGTGTAAGTGTATGTGTGTATGTCTGCATATAAGTATACGTGTGTGTTTGTATGTATATATATAATTATATATATATGTGTGTGTGTGTATGAGAGAGAGAGAGAGAGAGAGAGAGAGAGAGAGAGAGAGAGAGAGAGAGAGAGAGAGAGAGAGAGAGAGGGAAATACACACACAAACACATACATACATAAACATATAATATACATACATACACGCACTCACATGTCATAATGGTGATGATGATCATCATCATCGCAAAAATAATAGCACTAATGTTAATACCATGACAACAATAACCGCTGACTGTGACCTCTTAGCTCACAGTCGGAGCCTTGGTGCCGCTGTGCGCTGTTCGTGTCGTCCAGCAGCGCGGAGATCATGGTCTACGAACTGCCCGAAGTCAACATCACCGACTGCAACAGCCACAACCAATGCAAGAACCGCTGCACAAATGAGGTGAGACAAAGCGTCAAGGACATAACGCTGATGAGAGAGTGCTCGTCCAAGTTATTAAACTTATGGTTATTCAAAAAGATGAATGTGCATTTTACAGGAGCATAAAGCTAAGTAACCCTCTTTCAGTTCAACCAGATGACTAACGAGATGGACTTGTGGTCTACCGTGAACGGCGAGACTGTCGGTCAATACATCTGCCAGAATCTGTACGGAAACTTCGTCTTCTTCATCCACAACTCCTACGTAAGAATCTACCATTGTGTTTGTATTTAACTACAAATATGAAATACTGTATATTATATCCAGTTTGGATGTTGATTCATTTGAAACGTTTTTTAAATGCCAATTTAACGTTTTCTTGTCATTTCCATTTTACTCCTTGTAGGTTCACGCTTACTACGAGATGTGCGGAGGACCCTGGGAATACGCCAACCTCGACTCCCAGCAGATGCTGTGCTGCAATGTTGGCCAGCACGAGCACTGCATCAGCCGTTAATATGATTCTTGAAGATCAATAAATAGTTACATAATCTGTTTTGTTTAGTATACCATGGTACCTTCAATGGAATACGAGTATAAAAAGTGCCTGCATCTGACACACATATACATATATCAACTTTAACATATCCAAAGCCCAATTTGAACCTGATTGTGGAAAACCTGGACGGATTGATATGTTTTTACTGTTTCTCTGTCCTGTTAGCATGACTCTAATCCGGTAGTTCTTAACCTCTTCACTACCACACCTCCTTGAAGATTAGCCCTTCCCTCCACGCCCCCTTTGCATCTGTGAATGAAGCTCCCTTCCAGATTGTAAAGAGAATATTAGTCTTTTAATGAAGTAGTCACATTATTAAAGAGATACTTGACACTGCGCCAAAAAAGCAGTAAAAAGTCCAGGATTAGTTAAAAGCTCGCCTCCTAAGGGTTTCGAAGGTGGGGGCTCAATTAGTACAGAAAGTGGTAAGCGGCGCTAAGATAAACTAAATTTCTAGGAAGATACTTTTGCCTTTTTTTCATAAACTTCTAATTATTTGACCATGCAGTCGTTAAGAGAATGGATTGCATTAGGGAGGTTAAGAACCTCCCTAATGCAATCCATTTCATGAGTACATAAATATATGCATTTACTTATAAACACACACACACACACACACACAGGTCTGTCTTTTTTCGCTCTCTCTGTATATATACATATATATATATATATATATATATTTGCATATATATGTGTGTTAGTTCCTTGCATTATGTCCCTGTGATCCCAGGGATCGTAAGCCTTGGACCCCAAGAGGAATAACAGGGATAATGGGATAGATGGGGGGGGGGGGGCAGAGAGTGGACGGAGCAGAACCTTCTTATCAAGTAATAGCTTCAACAGAAATTATGTGTAAAGCTAAAACTTGGTTTACTGAGGTTTTACATTGGCCTGAAATAGGACGTGAAGAGTAACACAAGCATGATGACATCAGGAAGCAAGGTGGCAGAAAGTGGGCGGAGCTAAACTTGTGTAAAATTTTGATAAGAACACAGAGTATATAGTTTGTGTACAAGGATATGGGTCCAAAAATATACTTCTCGATAAAAAAAAAATTATGTTTTTTAGTTTCTGTTTTACATGAGTATGTTGACACATATAGATATATATGATATATATATATAACATACATACATACACACACATACAAATATATACATATATGCATACATACATACATATATACATATGTATATATTTAGAAAAGACTTGAATGAGAATGAATATCTTCACAATACTAGAGATGTATTTGACCGGTTTCGATTATATCTTCGTCAGCAATACATACACCAAAGGAATTTTACTCTGTAATTCTTTTTCAGCTCCGAGCAAGTTTAAATCCTTGTGGAGGGCCCTACAACATCGACTCAACGAACTCAGGAACAAACTCGTGGGCGAACACCTTCCCCATGAGCTGGTCCTCCAACTACAGCATGAAGATCCAGCTCAGCGAGTCAAACACAAGGCGAAATTACATCGTCTATGCAGCAGGAGCAGTTGGACAAAATCTGGACGTAGTGATCTTCACAGAAACATGTCTTCCAAATATCTGACTCCCTTAGAAAAACAAGCCTCGTCCAAGGGATAACTGCGTGCTGTATGGCTGATACGTCGCCACACCCCCGGCGATCCCACGCAGATATATCGCCGCGCTGAAGGGCATCCGCGACGACGTCATCACCCAGGCTGATAAAGGTGGGGGTATTGATGTTATGGACAAAAGTGATTATGTACTTAAAATGAACAATTTACTTTCCGATGCTTCTGTGTACATGAAAGTAACGAAAGATGAGGAGAAAATGGAAGCTGACAGATTCAAGAGGCTCCCCACAACCCGTCCATGAGAGGTCTCCCGAAGGTACACAAGCTAGGCGTACCGATAAGACAGATCCCCATCGTTTGGCTAAACCCCTTTCAAGCGCTATGGGGGTCATCAGTGATTCCCCCTTTAAGAATTCCGGTACCTCTTCAGACGTCTTCAGAGTTCCGTGTGCAAAAATAAAAGGCTTGCCAGTTTTGATGCATAATCACTCTTTATCAATGTACTCACAGACGGAACAATCCGAGCAGTCGAGAGGGTCACCAGCTCCATGACAGATGCTGAACTTCAGCTGCCGAGACATCACTTCGTTCGCCTAGTGAAGTTATGCGTGGATTTCGGCTACTTCGAATTTGCCGGGGAGACGCTGGAGAGGGATAATTACAAGGATATAATCGGCAGACTTTCAACTTGGCTTCGATACACAGATGATGTTCTCGTCATTGTCCCCAGAAGGTCGTGCTTACAACATACACTGGCACGGCCTAACTCCGTCCACACGAAAATCCAGTTCACCGTGGAGGAGGAAGATAATCAGGAATTACCTTTCCTGGACACTCTGATCCATCGGGTGTGACGATGGCCTACGTTTCTCTGTATACAGGAAGCCTACAAATAAAGATGATTATATCCATTAATACTTCGCCCATAGAAACAAAACAGCATTTGGTGTGAGCACTGAGGATCTGCAGCCTTGATTTTTTTCGAGGATGAGGGTGCCTATATAATTATTTATTTCATAAAAGAATTAATTATATATGTTTCATGAATCATAAATATCCCAGAGGCTTCCTACTAAACCCCAGAAAGACGGAGAACATACTCGCAAGATCAAACCCTGCACGCTTTTCTAATAATTTTATCATATTACCGCATTTCCCAGGCGACCAGCAGATATTTTGGCAATACAGTGAGAATCGCCAGCACACCCCGGAAAAAGATACATGACATGATACGAGACAAAAAGCAGCCCGAAAACAATCCTAATAGTGCTGTATATCGCATACCCAGCAACATATGCGATACAGTATACTTTGTTGAAACAGGCCGTGGTTTCAGCACCAGGATCAGCGAACTGCGAGCTGACATCCGTCACCATAGGACTTCCAACGCCATGGTGGTACATGTAGATGAAGCCGGACATATACCGAACTGGAAGGAAGAAGAAGTAGCCCATGGAGGACTGAACTAACAGAAAAGAAAGATTATGGAAGCTACATACATCGCGACGGAGAATAATGTCAACACAGCATCGGGCACTTTCAAACTATCCAAGGTCGCAGGAAGGAAGAAGAAGTAGCCCATGGAGGACTGAACTAACAGAAAAGAAAGATTATGGAAGCTACATACATCGCGACGGAGAATAATGTCAACACAGCATCGGGCACTTTCAAACTATCCAAGGTCGCGGCAGCAGTTATACGGACAACGAGTGGGAGGTCACAGTCTTCAGGTGTTTCGTCAGCTCATGCCTGATATATATATATATATATATATATATATATATATATATATATATATATATATTCTGTAATTTTTTTGATGTACGTATTTCTGACGAAGATATAATCGAAACCGGTCAAATACATCTCTTGTATTGTGAAGACATTAATTCTCATTCATACCTTTTCTACATTTGCCAATATGAATACGATTCATATATATATATATATATATATATATATATATATTATATACCTACACACGTGTGTGTTAGATATAAATGTACATGTAGAAAAATACAGATAGATATAGAGTTATGTAAACATACACACACACACACACACATATATATATATATATATATATATATATATATATATATATATATATATATATATATTATATATTTGTTTATACACCCACAAGCATATATATACAAATAAAAGTATATAAGTATATATATAAGTATTAATATATACATACATACATATATATGTCTGTATGTACCGATGCGGTGTTTGACGAACTACTTGGCGCCATGTTGACATACTGAAGATGACTGGGTCTTTGTACTGAAGTGGCTGACCCACGATCCTTTCAAGGGGTGTAGTTGGTTAGGTTCTCATTGTTAGTGGTTCTCAACACGCCACCAGAAGTACGATATATTCACCCACTACCGTATCTAGATTTGATTTACCTAGCTTAGATAATTCCGTGCGCAAAAGCTAATAGAACACACACACTCAAACGCATACATACATACAGATGTGTGCATATATATACATATATATATATACACACACACATGCATTCACACACACACACACACACATATACATATATATACATACATGTGTGTGTGTGTGTGTGTGTGTATGTGTGTGTGTGTGTGTGTGTGCGTGTGCGTGACACACAGACCTTTATTTAAATTTTTACGAGCCTGTAAGATTATATCATAGTGATACAAAATGATTTTGAAGACAATCACCTCACTGAAGTCAGTGTATCAACGTGCGTCAGTGTTTTAAGGGTTTCGGAAATGTTACAAAAATGCCTACACACACACACACACACACGTATATATGTTTACTTGTATGTACAATTGTAAAAAGAAACAAACAAACACGCATATTTGCCTGTCTTTTTTTTATCTTTCGGCGTGTGTGGACGTATGTATCATTCATTACGCATAAACTAAAAGAATAGGCTTGTTAAGGGAAACAAGTAATGAATGCTTATATATATTGATCACAACAAATACCATAAGTTAATGGCGGAAATTTAGGAAATGATGCCAGAAGTTTCTTGCAGGTAATGGTACCAATACAACAGTTCCATTACGAGATACAGTGCTTATGCTCTCCCCTATCGCAGCACAGCATCTGTTGGGAGTCGAGGCCGGCGTATTCCCAGGGTCCTCCACACATCTCGTAGTAGGCGTGGACCTGTGAGAGAGTAGCAGGGAATTGTAGCTTCTGTGAACTACATGTGTTATGATGCTGCACTGTTTTTGATGATATGGTGTTCCACTACAATATTGCAAAATTAAAGTATATATATATTACGTAGGAGTTATGGATGAAGAAGATAAGGTGCGAATATAAGTCTTCGCAGATGTACTGGCCGATCGTGGCGTTGTTGACGGTCGCCCACAAGTCCATGTGGTTCGTCATCTCGTTAAACTGCAAGGAAGAAGAAGGCATTGGATCCATCATGTGATGAAAAAAAAAAAAAAAAAACGATAGATAGAAAGGATAGACAGATAGCTAATTAATAATGTTCTTACACTCCTTGGTAGTCCACTGAATTAACCAAGTACTAAGGAAAGATAGGTAGACGGGCAGGTTGATGTAGAAATGCATAATCTTCTTAAACGTCAAGGTATTTGAATGCATACATTGCATTATGCTTCCAGTTTAATTTTTTTTTGTCTTAAACGATGAGGATAACAAAATTAAAGTTATTTTGCGGATTACATGATACTGTTAAGTCACGTACGGAGGATTGACAAAGGGGAATGACAAGGAAGATAAACAAGACAGAAAGATGGAACGGGAGAAGAGAAGGAAGATGGTATAAGTGACAAAAAATATCTACCCTTCTGGTACTTTCAAGTATTGCCACCGGAAAACTTGCAGCTCGGAGGAGGAAAACACATAACTGCTTATTTCGCTATTCGAACCACGACTCAGAATCCAGATTACTGGGAATGATATAAATACACAGGGAATGTAAACAACTCAAACCTCTTTGGTGCAGCGGTTCTTGCACTGGCTGTGGCTCTCGCAGTCGGCGATGCTGACTTCGGGCAGCTCGTAGACCATCCACTCAGCGTGCGAGGAGGAAACGAACAGGGCGCAGCGACACCATGGCTCACCCTGGGAGCTGGTGGAAATATTTATTTGATATTTATTCTGTCATTTATTTTCTGAATAAGTTTAATTGCCCATGGAATAATAAGGCAATATTAAAGCAGCAACCAAGTTACAATTTACAACACTCCAATATCTGTCGTGGGAATCTAGTCTGCTGTAGACAATCTAAACGAGACAAAATAATGTAGGAATGATGGTCACGTATTTCAACATTAACACAACATTAACCCTCAACATCTCAAAAGCCTCATCGTTCAACATCGTCTCCCTCTCTTCGTTACAAACCTGACAAAAGCGACGCCAAAGACAACCAGTGCTAGGATGATGGCCTTCATGGTGCTGGGAGAGGATTGGTGAAGAAGAAAGGTCGAATCCCCGTCTTATATGAGAGTTTCTTTCCGTACTTGGCGTGTCATGTATACTGCGGGTTCG
>NC_061822.1:37522193-37542193 GCF_019202785.1 Penaeus chinensis | reverse complement strand
AGAGGCAGAAACGGAGCAGTGGAAGAAGGAAGTCACCACTGCGTGTTAAACTATGTAAATTACACCAGGCTTATTAATAACGACTAAAACATCTCTCGCCCATCAAAATGCAAGTAACTCGAACCTCTTTGGTGCAGCGGTTCTTGCACTGGTTGTGGCTCTCGCAGTCGGTGATGACCACTTCAGGCAGCTCGTAGACCATCCATTCCGTGTGTTCAGTCGAGACAAACAGGGCGCAGCGACACCATGGCTCGCTTTGGGCGCTGGGGAGAGTATATATACATATATATTTTTTCACCATAAATTCAATATAGACCCTATGAACGTTATTAATCTGACATTAGTAGTACGGAACCTTTTCCCTTTTCGAACTCACCTGACGTAGGCAAAGCCGAGAACAGTCAGAGCAAGGACGATACTCTTCATGATGTCGGGTGAAAGACACTGAAAAGGAACTGCAACAACCCCTTTATATATGACCTCCCAAGGTCCAGCTCAACAGGTGGCTTAACGCAGGGTACAAACACGTAGCGATTTGAGTACAGTGATATCTCGGACGTTTTTGTTTTTTTTTCTGCTTCGAAACTACTTCGTATGGTCGCAGGGAAACAACCGAAATTGTGTCAATTATACAACCTAATATTTCTATAGTGAATCAATTATTAAGATCAACAAAAACATTCTGATTACTGACGCACACCACACATGCACGAATTTACTTGCAGATGCAAAACAGAACGTAAAAGAGGGAAAAAAAAAAATAATAATAAACTGGGATATCGCATAAAATACTCCGAGCCACACACATCGTCACATTCTCTGCTACCGAACTCTTCTATATCTGAAATGTGTAAGTTATCGGTTTAAATGCGTCATTTAAAATCGGTAAAGGGCAGCGCAAGCTAATTACTGACATTAATTCAATAGTAATGAATGATAATAATTATTATAATAATCTTGGTAATGAGATTGATAATGAGTATAATAATCATGATAATGGTATTAAGAATGGTAATGATAATGATGATGCTAATAGTAATAATAGTAACAACAACTATAAGAGGATAATGATAATAATAATAACAATAATAACAATATTAACAACAACAATAATAATAACAATAATAATAATTATTATAGCAATAAGGATAAGGATGATAATAATAATAATAGTAATAATAAAGGCGATGATGATGATCAGAAAGATTTTTGATAATGGAGATAAACTGATAGAATTGACAGAATACACAAAAACAACTTTGTATTATCTTTTGTAGTTTTTTATCCATATACTTTTATCAGCATAATGATACGTAATTTACCAAGGAACTTCATTTTGAAAAAAAAAATCAGAAACGTTCTTCACAAATACAAATTCGTGATTTCAAAATTGAATTTGCAATCAGAACTTCAAGGCACTTGCTTACCCGCAATTTCCTTGAAACTGCTTCAGCCGCAATTGTTATGCAGACTATGGCCAGTACACCATGCACTTACTAGGACAAAGATACTATTCATGATCTTTAATCATATCTTTAATAATGACTGAATATAATTATTCATCAAAGTTTGGATTCCCTTGGTAAACATTTCTTGCAGATTTACGTTTATATACTATATCCATAGACACATTTTAATTTTATATATCTTTTCTATTGGTTAATATTTTGTTAAATATGTATTTTCTCGCATTACTTCAAATAATAAGTACTGGACTAAGTGTCTGTGTCATTCCTGAAAACTGTTAAGACGTAAGTATAATGGCATCACACCGGTACCATCATACTTTTTATTTGCAACACATAATTTGTTTATTTCATCTTATATTATCGTAATCGGTCTACGAACAAATACTGTCAAAATGTCTATGATGAACTGCTTTTAAAAATATTTGAGCATTGGCCATTTGATTTGGATTAATCATGATTACTGTCATAATTATTGCGGTTGCGCGTTTGGGTGCATGGACAATAGGGATGAAGCATTTCGAAGTAATTACGAACGGGTGAGTCAAGTGTATCGTTGTACTCATATCTTCATGATGTATTGTCCTTGATCTCCGTGTACTGTACCGTGCGTTACATTATAGTTGCTAAGCTCGGCCTTGGGATCTTATATATAAAGACGTTTGATTCTGTGTGCAGTGTCCTCCTAACGACATCATGAAGAACATCATCCTTGCTTTGGCTGTCCTCGGCTTCACCTACGTCAGGTGAGTTCAATGAGTATTTAAATTTGATTCTAATAAAATTCGAATTGAAAGTATTCATTGATCCTGTTGTGCTTAAATAATTAACACTACATTTCCCTCCAGCGCCCAGAGCGAGCCATGGTGTCGCTGTGCCCTATTCGTCTCGACTGAACACACGGAATGGATGGTCTACGAGCTGCCCGAAGTGGTCATCGCCGACTGCGAGAGCCACAACCAGTGCAAGAACCGCTGCACCAAAGAGGTTCGAGTTACTTGCATTTTACAAACATGGCCGATGAGCGAGAGATGTTTTTGTCATGTTTGTCGTGTTTACGTTCGAATTGTGAGAGCATAAGAAAGCATCTATAGCATTACTAATAGTGATAGAGCAGTATGCATATACCCATGTGTTTTCTGTGAATATCTGTATATGGAGACATGTAAAGAAGGTGAACTTAGTCTTGATTCACTGATTGTACAAATACAGGAATTGCGTTTTCTTCCAAGGTTTCATATAATTTGCACTGGCAATTTCCCATGAAAACAGAAGTTAAGCTTTGCTAGAGATTTAGCTACAATTCATGTACATGTTAGCCTCTAACTAGACAAAATTAAGAATCGTAAGCTAATTTACTTTATTTTCACAGTTCAATGAGATGACCAACAACATGGACTTGTGGTCAACGGTCAACAACGCAACGGTTGGCTCCTACCTCTGCCAAAACCTGGAGCACCCTATCCACAACAAATACGTAAGAATCAATCAGCATTTCCTTCAACTTCCTCCTGTCCACATGGCCATACTACATATTTCAGAATCTATCCAAAACCTCCATCCGTTCAAAATGCTTTTCCTTTTCAGGTTTACGGTTACTACGAGATGTGCGGCGGTCCCTGGGAGTACTCCGGCCTGGTCTCACAGCAGCTGTTGTGTTGCCGGGATGGAGAACACAACCACTGCATCTCCAAGTGAAGAGTGTGGAAGTAAGACTCTCAACACCAGCATAGACTGCGTCTCATCTGGCAGTTTAATGCTGATGTGTAAAATCTGAATATGGTGTTGATGGTTATGAAAATCTTTGAGATCAATATACATTTTAAATGTTACATACACCAGCGCCATCAGTGTTCCTTTTCAATTCTGATGTAATCCTAAAATATGATATTAGTGATTAATAAAAGAGTGAATAACACATATGGAAATTTATATATCAAATCTTAAGAGACTACATTACATAAAAATATTCGAGAAAATAAATCTATTCATAAGATACCCAAGGCTTTCACCAACATGCTATAAAGACGAGAAAATTACAAACACACAAACGTGCAATCATATCATCTTTTTGTCTTTGTATGTGACTCTGCATTTGTTTGTATGTCCAGTATGTAGGCCTGTGCTTGTGTCTGTATGTGGTCATTCACTTAGCATATCCTGTTAATCTCTTTTAATATAGTACACTGGACAGATCAATATTCCACCTGCTGCTTGCACTCGTTATAACACTCGTTATAACGACGAAAAGCTCCTTTATAGTGAATGGCAACGTTGGGTGCTAATGGGAAAATAATTACTTGGGCGTAAGCGATGGCATGGGCTCGATCTTTTCATCACCTTTAGTCATGACAGCACAAAGATACAAAGATGCTTAGTCATTCCGTGTGAACATCAGGTGGACTGAGACAGATAAATACACTTTCAAGATTATCTACCTGTTTCTGAGCCACACCCACAGAAGAGGTGTTTTATCAGGCTACTTTTACTTCACATTAGACAGCATTTCTCCTCTTTTGGCTTCCTGATTTCATTACACACTCACTATGAGGTCTTGCTGCTTACGATGACCCCCGCCCGTGTCGCTGTTGGTTGAATGAGGCTGTCTTTAGTTGCAAACGTAGTTTTCTGATTGATCTCGAATATATTTAGGAATCTAGCATTTGCATGTTCTGGAATAAGGGACAGGAAAAGATAAATACGTATCTGATTAAATATTCTACTGACGTTTCTCCCTTCTGTCTCTCTCTTTTTCTCTTTCCGTGTTGTTATATAATTATTTATTATTATATATTTATTTATCTATCAATTTATATTCATACATATTATCAGTAGCTTTACAACACAGTTTTATCCATATATATACAAGTGTATTATGTACACTGAGAAATAACTCATAACCTTTCTACACAAATATTTAACACAACTTAAGGTTTTCAACACTAGATTTGCAACTTGAACATCAGTGCTTATCCAGAACTATCTGCCTATCTGAATGTATGATTAATTGATTATTTAAAATTATCTGCCACATCAAGTGCTAAGGTGTCTTATGAGTATAAACAAATATCAGTAAATATTATATTAAAATCAAAGGATATTATGTTTTAAAAGTATGAAATTATTGGACAAACATGCATAATTAATTTTTGTTTAAAATATTAGTTTACCTTAAGGAACTAATAAAACTTTCTACGTCACAATCCTCCCTCAATACAATTTTCAGTGTATATGGAGGAAACAAGTAATAATCTTTTCTATACATGATAAACATTAAATTAAACGAAAATGTATCCTTGAGCACCAGTCAAATTGTTAAGAGAAAATACGCTCTGAAGTTCCTTGCAACAGCTCCAGACACCTTTATTAATGCTGTAGTCGTTATATCTAAGTAAGATAATGTGGACGAATCCCTTTGTGTGTCACTGTTTCCTTGAGCGCTGTATTGGTTCCCTTGCGTTAAAGCACTGGCCATTTTAAACGTGTTGTCTATGTGTAATTGTTATTATACATTTGTTCATTTATCTATGCATTGTTAGATATATGGTCCATTTAAACTTCGCCTCTCTAGGGAAAACTTCGTGTAGACTCACACCTGTACTATATCTATACTTATATATTGATAAGTATATATACTTAATACAACAGAATTGCGCGCCTTCAAACGCACACATTAATTTACATAATGATCTAGAAGAGCTCGGCAACAGAATGCATAACCATTATGAGGTTTGGATCATTTTCTGTAATGTCACACGGCGTCCGCAGAGAGAAAGGAGCAACAAATCGCGAAGTTTGGAGTCAGACGAGACTCCCTCCGACAAAAAAAGGAACAAATTATGTTTTGATTTAGACGAACGCCCTCGTTAGCACTAAGCGGAAGTACGTGTACTGTCAATTTTCAATTTTGCTGCACATAAATGGCTCGAGAAGTGCTGAGCCACCAAGGCGTCGATTAGCACACCCTACGTGGCCTTTTTTTCTAAAACTGTCAACACCAATACAGTTATCATTGTTATTAACATTAAGATTGTTATTATGATACTAATAACAAATAAAACATAATTTCCGATAATCAAGGAAAAAATTAAACAGGTGAGATTGGGTAGGACTAGTATCTATCTCCCTGGCGACTAAGTTCAGCTCCTGTATTTTGGTTTTATTGTCTGATGAGAAGACTAGTCTTTTCCGAAACGTTATGATGTATTGCCCCATTCTCTATTGTTGCCATTTTATTTCAACGTGTACACATGTTACTGTGTCTGTACGCTTGTTCATCTTGTGTGATAATGCGATCTATTTTCTCTCTTTCTCACCCCTTTTTGATTTTCAGGGTTTATCACACTGGAAAGTATAGTCATTTTCATAATACTTTTCATTCATGACAGCGACCTTATTTCATCGTAAAGCAAGGTTATCGACAATCGCAAATAGTCGCAAAATATCCATGAACGAGATTTTCTAAAATGATTTAACATTTATTAATATATTCATTTTTATTGCCACTTTCATCATTATCACCACATGTGTATTAGTTTGTTTCACACATTGAGCAATGGTGATGAAGCAGTTTTAAGTAGTTTCGGATGGGAGAGTTCAATGTATCATGTACCCATATCTCCGTGTACTGTACCGTTCGTTGGTGCGTTGCATTATGTTTGCTAAGCTGGGCCTTGAAATGTCATATATAAAGAGGTTGATTGTTCCCTCTTCAGTGTCTCTCTTCCGACATCATGAAGAACACCGTCCTTGCTTTGGCGGTCCTCGGCTTCGCCTTTGTCAGGTGAGTGAGTTTAAAATGCACTGTGTTAAAGAAAATTATATTTTGTCAGTCGTTTGAAAATTGAACTACAATTTATTATTTTACGGATATATAAGTAAAGCACAGTTACATATGTACATTCAATATATCTATATACTTATATCTCTGTTAATTTAAGTTAGTGCATATTTATACATATATACACACATACACATATCTATATATATATATATATATATATATATATATATATATATATATATATATATATATATATATATATATATATATATATATATATATATATATATATATATATATATATATATATATATATATATATATATATATATATATATATATATATATATATATATATATATATATATATATATATATATATATATATATATATATATATATATATATATATATATATATATATATATATATATATATATATATATATATATATATATATATATATATATATATATATATATATATATATATATATATATATATATATATATATATATATATATATATATATATATATATATATATATATATATATATATATATATATATATATATATATATATATATATATATATATATATATATATATATATATATATATATATATATATATATATATATATATATATATATATATATATATATATATATATATATATATATATATATATATATATATATATATATATATATATATATATATATATATATATATATATATATATATATATATATATATATATATATATATATATATATATATATATATATATATATATATATATATATATATATATATATATATATATATATATATATATATATATATATATATATATATATATATATATATATATATATATATATATATATATATATATATATATATATATATATATATATATATATATATATATATATATATATATATATATATATATATATATATATATATATATATATATATATATATATATATATATATATATATATATATATATATATATATATATATATATATATATATATATATATATATATATATATATATATATATATATATATATATATATATATATATATATATATATATATATATATATATATATATATATATATATATATATATATATATATATATATATATATATATATATATATATATATATATATATATATATATATATATATATATATATATATATATATATATATATATATATATATATATATATATATATATATATATATATATATATATATATATATATATATATATATATATATATATATATATATATATATATATATATATATATATATATATATATATATATATATATATATATATATATATATATATATATATATATATATATATATATATATATATATATATATATATATATATATATATATATATATATATATATATATATATATATATATATATATATATATATATATATATATATATATATATATATATATATATATATATATATATATATATATATATATATATATATATATATATATATATATATATATATATATATATATATATATATATATATATATATATATATATATATATATATATATATATATATATATATATATATATATATATATATATATATATATATATATATATATATATATATATATATATATATATATATATATATATATATATATATATATATATATATATATATATATATATATATATATATATATATATATATATATATATATATATATATATATATATATATATATATATATATATATATATATATATATATATATATATATATATATATATATATATATATATATATATATATATATATATATATATATATATATATATATATATATATATATATATATATATATATATATATATATATATATATATATATATATATATATATATATATATATATATATATATATATATATATATATATATATATATATATATATATATATATATATATATATATATATATATATATATATATATATATATATATATATATATATATATATATATATATATATATATATATATATATATATATATATATATATATATATATATATATATATATATATATATATATATATATATATATATATATATATATATATATATATATATATATATATATATATATATATATATATATATATATATATATATATATATATATATATATATATATATATATATATATATATATATATATATATATATATATATATATATATATATATATATATATATATATATATATATATATATATATATATATATATATATATATATATATATATGCTATTCGTGATTAATAAAAGAGTGAATAACAAATATGGAAATGTATGTATCAAATGTTAAGAGATTATGCTTTATACAAATATTCGAGAAACCAAAGCTATGCTTAAAACACCCGATACTTTCACAAACATACTACAAAGGCATAGGAGACATACAAACACAAACGTTCAATCATATCATCTTTTTGTCTCTTTACTCTCTTAACTGGACAGATCAATATTCCAGCTGCTTCGTGAACTCGTTATAACACTAGTTATTACAACTAACAGCTCCTTTACCGTGAATGACCACATTGCAGGCTGATGAGAGAATATTTATTTGGACGTAAGCGATGGCATGGGCTCGATCTTTTCATCACCTTTAGCCATGACAGCACAAAGATACACAAGCCTACAGCCATATGGCACATTCTGTGTGGACATCAGGTGGACTGAGACAGATAAACACACTTTCAAGATTATCTACCTGTTGCTTAGCCACACCCACACAAGGGGCGTTTTATCAGCTACTCTTACTTTACATTAGACAGCATTTCTCTCCTTTTGGCTTCCTCAATTCATTACACTCACTATGAGGTCTTGCTGCTTAAGATCAGCGCTGTCTGTGCATACGTAATTTTCTGATTTATTGATTAGGAATCTAGGATTTGTATTTTCTGGAATTAGGGACTTTAAAAGTTAAATACTTATATAACTACTGATGACGTTTCCCAATTTGATGTGTTTATATATAAAATGTGAATATTTAGATGATTATCTGATTACATTCATATATTGTATTCAGTAGACTTTACAACACCTTTTAACAATATATAGGTGTATTATGTAATCAAAGTTTTAAAACTGAGAAATAACTTAAAGGTTTCAAAACTAAATTTGCAATATTAACATCTGTGCTTACCCATAATTATCTGCCCGTCTATATACGTAATTGATTATTTAAATTTATCTGCCATGTCAACATCAGCGGCGAATACTTTATATTCTGTTTGCAATATTAGGAGCATCAAATTAAACGAATATGTATCCTAGAGCATCAGTCAAATTACTACGGAAAAATGCGCATTGAAGTTCCTTGCAACTGCTCCAGACGCCATTGTTACTCGTGCTGTGGTCGTTATATCTAAGTAAGATAATATGGACGAATCCCCTTGTTTCAATGTTTCCTTGAGCGCTGTATTGGTTCCCTTGTGTTAAAGTGTTGGGCAAGCACTGGCCAGTTCAGACGTGTTTATGCATTATCGTTATTATACATTTGTTCCTCTATTTATGCACCATTAGATAAAATGGTTCAATTAAACTTCGGGTCTCCAACACCTGTACTATATCTAAAATAATTATTGATATGCATATATACACTTCATAACAGAATTGCGTGCATTCAAACCTATGCATAAATTTACATAATGATCTAGAAGAGCTCGGCAACAGAATGCAAAACCAATTTGAGGTTTGGATAAATTTTCTGTAATGTCACACGGCATCCGCAAAGAGAAAGGAGCAACAAATCGCGAAGTTTGGAGTCAGACGAGACTCCCTCCGACAAAAAAGAAAAAAGAGAGTAACAGATTTTGATGTTTTGATTTAGTCAGCACTGAACGGAAGTGCGTGTACTGTCAATTTTCAATTTTGCTGCACATACATGGCTCGAGAAGTGCTCAGCCACCAAGGCGTAGATTAGCAGGATCTACGTGGCCTCAACTGATATCCCAAATCTTTGAATTTTCGGATTTTTTTTTTTCTAAAACTGTCAGCATCAATACTGTTATTGTTATTGATATTAAGGTTGTTAGTAGGGTATCAATAACAACAAATAAAATATAATTTCCGAAAATCAAAGAAAAGGTTAAACAGGTGGTAGTACTTGACCAAGTACTTGTTGAGTCAAACTATAGCTACTGTATTTTGGTTTTATTATCTGATGACAAACCAAGCCTTTTTCAAAACGTCATGATTTTGCTGTTTCATTTCAGCGTGTACATATGTTACTGTATTTGTAAGCTTGTTCATCTTCTGTGATATTTCGTTCTATTTTTCTCATCCTCACCCTTTTTTCATTTTCAAAATTTATCACACTGGAGGGTACACTGTCATCTTCTCATTTTCATAATACTATTCGTTCATGATATCGACATTACTCCATCGTAATGCAGGGTCATCGACAATCGCAAATAGTCGCAAAATATCCATGAACGAGATTTTCTAAAATTAGTATACATTTACTAGTATATTCATTTTTATTGCCACTTTCATCATTATCACCACATGTGTATTAGTTTGTTTCACACATTGAGCAATGGTGATGAAGCGGTTTTAAGTAGTTTCGAATGGGGGAGTCCAATTTATCATGTACCCATATCTCCGTGTACTGTACCGTTCGTTGGTGCGTTGCATTATGTTTGCTGAGCTGGGCCTTGAAATGTCATATATAAAGAGGTTGATTGTTCCTTCTTCAGTGTCTCTCTTCCGACATCATGAAGAACACCGTCCTTGCTTTGGCGGTCCTCGGCTTCGCCTTTGTTAGGTGAGTGAGTTTAAAATGCACTGTGTTAAAGAAAATTATATTTTGTCAGTCGTTTGAAAATTGAACTACAATTTATTATTTTGCGGATATATAAGTAAAGCACAGTTACATATGTACATTCAATATATCTATATACTTATCTCTCTGTTAATTTAAGTGTGTGCATATTTATACATATATACACACATACACATATCTATATATATATACTCACATATATGTCTGTGTATATATATATATATATATATATTTATATATGTATGTATATATATGTATAAGTATACACACTCATGCACACATAAACTTATATGTGTATGTGTGTTGCAGCTACGAGTGTTTGAAACCTAATATATGCAAATAATCTCCAGCGCCCAGACTGAGCCATGGTGTCGCTGCGCGCTCTTCGTATCAGGTGGACACGCTGAGTACATGGTGTACGAGCTGCCCGAAGTGGTCATCGCCGACTGCGAGAGCCACAACCAGTGCAAGAACCGCTGCACCAAAGAGGTTCGTGTTGCAAGTATTTAGTGTTTAGTCTAAGGTATTAAGGTGTGAGGGAACGGATTTATTATTGCTGAAAGGCTAGTTTCCATGGAAAATGTCATAGAGGTAAACAAGCAGATATGATAGGATTTCTGTTTGTTTTCCTTGTGTCTTTTGCATGTTTTGTATCTTTGATTTTATCATTTCCAAAGCTTAACGTTAATTGCAAGAGCAATTTCCTATAAAAAAAAAAAAAAAAATACATGAGAAAATAATGAAAACTACCAGAAATCTAAATATATTCATTTACCAAATATCAGCCTCGTAAGTCAGTTCACCTTATTTCCACAGTTCAATGAGATGACCAACAACATGGACTTGTGGTCAACGGTCAACAACACAACGGTTGGGTCCTACATCTGCCAAAACCTGGAGCGCCCGATCCACAACAGATACGTAAGACGCAATCAGCATTTCCTCCAACTTCCTCCTGACACATGGCCATACTACATATTTCATAATCTATCCAAAACCTTCATCCGTTCAAACTGCTTTTCCTTTTCCTTTGCAGGTTTACGGTTACTACGAGATGTGCGGCGGTCCCTGGGAGTACTCCGGCCTGGTCTCGCAACAGATGTTGTGTTGCTGGGATGGAGTACACGACCACTGCATCTCCAAGTGAAGAGAGTGAAAGTAAAACTCTCAACACCAGCATAGACCTGCGTCTCATCTGGCAGTTTAACGCTGATGTGTAAAATCTGAATATTTTGTTGAGGGTTATGAAAATCTTTGAGATCAATATACATTTTAAATGTTATATACACCAGCGCCATCAGTGTTCATTTTCCTTCCTGATGCGCCTATGCCGAGCGTCTTGTAATTTTTCATGATTGTAATTATAAAACATGCTATTAGTGATTAATAAAAGAGTGAATAACAAATATGGAAGTGTATGTATCAAAGGTTAAGAGATTATGCTATATACAAATATTCGAGAAACCAAAGCTATGCTTAAAACACCCGATGCTTTCACCAACATGCTACAATGGCATAAGACATACAACACAAACGTTCAGTCATATCATCTTTTTGTCTCTTTACTCTCTTAACTGGACAGATCAATATTCCAGCTGCTTCGTGAACTCGTTATAACACTTGTTATTACAACTAACAGCTCCTTTACCGTGAATGACCACATTGCGGGCTGATGAGAGAATATTTATTTGGACGTAAGCGATGGCATGGGCTCGATCTTTTCATCCCCTTTAGCCATGACAGCACAAAGATACACAAGCCTACAGCCATATGGCACATTCTGTGTGGACATCAGGTGGACTGAGACAGATAAACACACTTTCAAGATTATCTACCTGTTGCTTAGCCACACCCACACAAGGGGCGTTTTAACAGCTACTCTTACTTTACATTAGACAGCATTTCTCTCCTTTTGGCTTCCTCAATTCACTACACTCACTATGAGGTCTTGCTGCTTACGATCAGCGCTGTCTGTGCATACGTAATTTTCTGATTTATTGATTAGGAATCTAGGATTTGTATTTTCTGGAATTAGGGACTTTAAAAGTTAAATACTTATATAACTACTGATGACGTTTCCCAATTTGATGTGTGTTTATATATATAAAATGTGAATATCTAGATGATTATCTGATTGCATTCATATATTGTATTTAGTAGACTTTACAACACCTTTTAACAATATATAGGTGTATTATGTAATCAAAGTTTTAATACTGAGAAATAACTTACAGGTTTCAAAACTAAATTTGCAATAGGAATATAAGTGCTTACCCATAATAATCTGCCCGTCTATATACGTAATTGATTATTTACATTCATCTGCCGTGTCAACATCAGCGGCGAATACTTTATAGGATTAATGCATTTGTTTGCAATATTAGACTGACTTTGGAAACGGGTAAGACTTCCTGCGTCAAAAAATCCTAGTATACTTGTCAGCGTATATGGAGGGAGATAAGTACATAATCTTTTCCAAACATCAAATTAAACGAAAACGTATCCTAGAGCATCAGTCAAATTACTACGGAAAAATGCGCATTGAAGTTCCTTGCAACTGCTCCAGACGCCATTGTTACTCGTGCTGTGGTCGTTATATCTAAGTAAGATAATGTGGACGAATCCCCTTGTTTCACTGTTCCCTTGAGCGCTATATTGGTTCCCTTGTGTTAAAGTGTTGGGCAAGCACCGGCCAGTTCAGACGTGTTGTTTATGCATTATCATTATTATACATTTGTTCCTCTATTTATACATCATTAGATAAAATGGTTCAATTAAACTTCGGGTCTCCAACACCTGTACCATATCTATCATATATATTGATATGCATATATACAATTCATAACAGAATTGCGTGCATTCAAACATGCATAAATTTACATAATGATTTAGAAGAGCTCGGCAACAGAATGCAAAACGAATTTGAGGTTTGGATCATTTTCTGTAATGTCACACGGCGTCCGCAGAGAGAAAGGAGCAACAGTCAGACGAGCAAAAAAGAAAAAAGATAGTAACAGATTTTGATGTTTTGATTTAGTCAGCACTGAACGGAAGTGCATGTACTGTCAATTTTCAATTCTGCTGCACATACATGGCTCGAGAAGTGCTCAGCCACCAAGGCGTAGATTAGCAGGATCTTCGTGGCCTCAACTGATATCCCAAACCTTTGAAATTTCAGATTTTTTTTTTTTTCTAAAACTGTCAGCATCAATACTGTTATTGTTATTGATATTAAGGTTGTTAGCAGGGTATTAATAACAACAAATAAAATATAAGTTCCGAAAATCAAGGAAAAGGTTAAACAGGTGAAATTGGTAGTACTAGTAACTTGACCAAGTATTTGTTGAGTCAAACTATCGCTACAGTATTTTGGTTTTATTATCTGATGACAAATCAAGCCTTTTTCAAAACGTCATGATTTTTGCTGTTTCATTTCAACGTGTACACATATTACTGTGTGTATAATCTTGTTCATCTTGTGTGATATTTCGATCTATTTTCTCTCTCCCTCGCCCCTTTTTCATTTTCAAGATTAAACACACTGGAAGGTATATTGTCATCTTTTCATTTTCATAATACTTTCCGTTCATGATACCGACCTTACTCCATCGTAAAGCAGGGTTATCGACAATCGCAAATAGTCGCAAAATATCCATGAACGAGATTTTCTAAAATTATTTAACATTTACTAGTATATTTATTTCTATAGTCACTAATATAATTTTATGTGTATTGTCTGATTGAATCACACATTGAGCAATGGTGATGACGCAGTTTTAAGTAGGAGTTTGAAATGTGAAGATATTTTTTATGGATCTATAAGACAAAATTACATATGTATATACAATATGCCTATCTACCTATATATAACATATATACGTATATATGTATGTTTATACTGTATATACATTACATACACATATATTTATGTATACATATATATATGTATACATATGTATATATGTGTATATGTATATGTATGTGCATCTATGTATAAGTATACACACACTTACACATATTTATATACATATATGTGTGTGTGTGTGTGTGTGTGTGTTACAGCTACGAGTATTCAAGACTCAATATCATATGCAAATAATCTCTTCCAGCGCCCAGACTGAGCCATGGTGTCGCTGCGCGCTCTTCGTATCAGGTGGACACGCTGAGTACATGGTGTACGAGCTGCCCGAAGTGGTCATCGCCGACTGCGAGAGCCACAACCAGTGCAAGAACCGCTGCACCAAAGAGGTTCGTGTTGCAAGTATTTAGTGTTTACTTTTACCTCAAAAGTAAACAAAAGGATGTGAGCGAAGGACTTAATTGTTGCAAAAAGATTAGTTTCCGTGGAGACTGTCAAATAGATACCTTCTCTCTCCTCTTCAATTCTTTCTTGGTTTCATTGTTTATCTTACTATGTTCTGAATATTTGATTTTATCCTTTTCAAGACCTAAGATTAACTGCAATAGCCATTTCCTATTAAAAAAAAAGACAAAAAAAAAAAAAAATAATAATGAAAACTGCCCGAAATGAAGTTGTATTTCATGCCAAATTTCAGCCTCGGAAGTCAGTTCACCTTAGTTTCACAGTTCAATGAGATGACCAACAACATGGACTTGTGGTCAACGGTCAACAACGCAACGGTTGGATCCTACCTCTGCCAAAACATGGAGCACTCTATCCACAACAAATACGTAAGAATCAATCAGCATTTTTCAGCTTCCTCCTGTCCACATGACCACACTACATATTTCAAAATCTATCCAGAACCTTCATTCGTTCAAAATAATTTTCCTTTTCCTTCGCAGGTTTACGGTTACTACGAGATGTGCGGCGGTCCCTGTGAGTACTCCGGCCTGGTCTCGCAGCAGCTGTTGTGTTGCTGGGATGGAGAACACAACCACTGCATCTCCAAGTGAGGAGCGTGGAAGAGACGGTCTTAACACCAGCATATATGATCTCTTATCCATCCGTATAACAATGAACTCCCTCTGTTAAACACTAATCGAAGCAATAAAACCGAATGCATGTATTGAAAACCTGTGGTGCTGTTTAATTCATGAATATGGAAATAATGTCAATAGTTGTAGTAAACAAGGAGGTAAAAAGTAAAAAAATAAATATTGTCAAAGGAAACTTGGTAGTACTTCTGTAAAAGCTCGTATAGTTTAGATACTAATTGTCTGAGGATGATACATAAAATCAATGATATAATGTGCTGGACTATAATATAACTGCCATTGGATCGGGAAAGAGAAATGCCTCAGAGTAAAATGGACAACGAAAGCATTTTCAAAAAAATATAATAGCCGCAGGAGGACGAGACGTTACGCTCATGACACAGGGAAACAAATCTTACTGTTCAAAAGAAGTAAAATGTACAAGAATATGAAATGAAGATTATTGATATAATTATACATAAAAGCTCAGATAAGGTTGACAGTCAAAAAACGCTATGCGCGCTGCAGTTGTCCATTGGACACAAACGTAGCATAAACGCACGGCACAACATAGTCTAAGTTGGATGGGGGGGGGGGGGGGGGGTTCTGTGTACAGTACTTTCATGGTTTAAATATATGATCTTTGAAACTGCAATCTCAAATACACGGACCTAATGCAAAAATAATGATATCTATCACATTACTTTATTAACCATATAAGAGTTGATAACCGTTAAATTACTGTGTACGATGCATATCTACAGAATACCTAACCTTAGAATCAGCTTATCTCTGTAGAATCGATGCCTCTCCCTTTTACGTCCGAGCTCATGTCATTCGTTTGTCTGATATATGCGCATCTGCTGGCAAGACACAAAACTGATTTGTCATCACAGAAAGATAATTTAGCAATGATTTCATTATATTACTGAAAGGTATTCTACCCTACTGCAATTATTTGTTTTACTTCTGCAAACCAAATGTTTTGGGCAATCACATTACATTACCAGCAGTTTAAATGAGATGGCCTTTCCGCATATTCCATCTCCCTTGGAAAATCCTGAAATTATAAGGTACGTAATGAATATTGCTTTGCCTTCAGAGTTCAACTTCTTATAATGATGGCAGTTTATCACTTCCCAAAGTACTGCCTAACGTTTCGTGTATTAGGAATTTCTAATTTATCAAAAGGCTTTATCGCGGAAAATAAAAAGTTTTACAGGATTGCATAGATATATTTAGGTGATTTGAATTTCATGTCCTGTATGCCCCTGTTCCATAGAAGGTATTCAATGAAAATAGGGACTTTTTGGTCTATCTAGCCATCTCTGGCTGTACGGCCACCTAGATCGGTTTCCTGTGGACGATACTGCCCTTGGGTGAGGAGGCCCGTGCCTTGGGCAGATTGACCGGACCTGTCGCGAGGAGTTAGAAATGGGCTGAGTACCTGCTTGGCTGCTCGTTATAAGAGGCCCTCGTGGCTGGAAACCACCGTCGGCGGTATCCCTATTGATTGATCGGTCTGTAGATCTTAAAGCCGACCTAAATATTTTCCTATCGACGTGGCATTTAGAAAAGTATTATATTACACATCATCGCCGTTAATGACATTAGCTGTCGACGCGGCAGATAATTTTAAATAATCAATCAATCTCAGAAATGTTTTTATATATATGCCAATACACACTGCCTTTTTTCATTCATAATATAAGTGAGTAATCTATTATTTCGTCAGGTTTATTTAAGGATGCATCTAAATTATTCTCTGGTTTTCTCGTATTATACACACACACACACACACACACACACACACACACACACACACACACACACACACACATATATATATATATATAGTGGTGTATTGCTATAGATTGCAACGGTTCTATTTGAGAGCAAGCAGATGCACAAACGACCGCAACGTCATAGCGGATAAACACGGAACAGGGGCAATGGGAAGCGTTGGCCTCTGGTCTCTAGAGTGCTCGGCCGCTTCTTTTTATCTCTCCGTCTTGAGGGAAAGGAAGAACATATCACATATTTGGGTGTATATACACACATACATATATATATATATATGCATATAAATATATATACATATATATACATACATATATATATGCATATATATATATATACATATGTATATGTATACATATATACACACGCATATATATATATATATATATATATACAGAGAGAGAGAGAGAGAGAGAGAGAGAAAGAGAGAGAGAATGTATACATATATATATTATATATATTATGTTTATTACATATATATATATATATATATACCTATATACCATGTAAACAACCATCCAGCTGTTAAATGGTCAGTTACACTAAATTTCCCTTTTTCTAAATTCCATTTTTACCTTTGCCAAACTTTTCTGTATTATATGTTTCGTTATTCTTTATCAAACATTTTGTATATATAATTTTTATAACTACTTTAAGCACTGATGATGGAGACTGCATCCGAAACGTCTGCAACAATGAAGTTTTACTCAGCAGTATCGGTTTTCCTTTTCCTGATATGGATCAGATTCCCGAGGGACACCTCTATTACTCATATACATGTGAAGGATATATGGCATG
This sequence comes from Penaeus chinensis, assembly GCF_019202785.1. Lineage (NCBI taxonomy): Eukaryota > Metazoa > Arthropoda > Malacostraca > Decapoda > Penaeidae > Penaeus > Penaeus chinensis. Next base: position 37,523,496 of record NC_061822.1, on the reverse strand, counting down.
AATACCTTGGACGCGTACACAAGGATTGAAAAGAACTTCTTTCGCTCGAAGAAATTGGAAAATGATATATATATATGGATGGATTAATATATATATATAATACATATAGAGATGGTTTTTACGATTGAGAGAGAGAGTAATAAGATATATGAGACAAATTTACCTATTGATATAAATTGACTCAGTGATATGAAAACAATATATTTTAGTATCTAGACCTTTCTTCTTCTTCCTCCTGAGCCCTGTAACATATATAGCGATTTGTATATGAAGTATTATTGGTGGGCGTAACCTATTACATCGATAACAGCGTGAAATTTCTCAGTAACCGATTATAATTTCCAATAATCGATTACCAAAGGATTCCTCCCAGACTCAGGGTTAAAAAAACTGAGTATCCCCCATCACTACTAAATATTATGCATATATACTAATGCAAATATTCGAGAAAATAAATTTAGAATCACCGCACCTGGGGCTTCCATCAACACGCGGCAGAGGTATTCTTGTGACAGCTAACCAACGGTACTTTTAACATTTATAAAACAGAAATCAGATGTTTAGACAAGCAAACGCTTTCCTACGAGGCAATGAGACACAGTCAGTCTGCCTGTTTATCTGTCTATGTGTCTGTGTATATCTATATATGTGTGTCTGTGTTTACATATCAGATTTCAAGCATTTGAATAGTGTTTCTTAATCCTTAATCATACGGCACATTAAAAAGATCGATAATTCCGCTATATCCATGATAATAAGAAACGAACTAGGTGCTGAAACGCTCATTAAGATACCCGGAACTATTTCCATACAGCTAACAACACCTTGTCTCTTCACCACCCCTAGTCAAGGACCCTCACCATAATTGCACCTAGAAACACAAGCTTACATTCACATGGTACATACTATATGGCAATCTGGTGCACTGAGACAGATAATTGCATCTTTAAGATTATCTACCTGTTGCTTAGCCAAACCCACGTAGTGGGCGTTTTATCAGGATAAGGTAGAGTATATTAAATAGCATTTCTCACTTTCTTGCTTTCTGATTTCAGAACTCTTACGCTGCGTTTACACCGAGCGAGTCGCGTCGAGTCGAGTCACGTCAAGTCAAGATGATTCATGACGCATCATGAATCGCCACCCCAGCTATAACATTGATTTGTATGGGTTTCTGAACGAAACCGTTTACACCGGATGCTTCGAGTCACGTCACGTCCTCTCGCGTCGCGTCACGTCGAGTCACATATAGGGCTGGGCCTATTTTTGACGTCAGTCACAGCGAGTCTGCCGTGGTGTCTGC
>NC_061822.1:37514693-37517193 GCF_019202785.1 Penaeus chinensis | reverse complement strand
TGATGTATATTATTTAAAAGCGGGCTCCACACACACACACAGACACACACACACACACACACACACACACACACACACACACACTCATATATATACATATATATACATATATACATACATACATATGTATGTGTGTGTGTGTATTTGTTCATATATGATATGTATGTAAATATATTTATGCACATTTATGTTGAAATAAAAACATTTTTCTCATTTTAGGCATGTTGGTAACAAGATGTTATTTCCACTTCCGTCTTCCATAGGGGGCGGTCATCACGAAAGGTCTATGGTCTTTGCGATTATGCCTATGATTTCCACACCCCAACGTTAATACTGGTAAAAGAACAGACATTTGTTTTGTTATAGACCCTATTTTGAGTATTCTAATAAGACGATAAGGTAAATATGGCAATGAATCTTACTTTTATCAAAGCGGTTAACTACAAGTTCATAATATCTAAATGTGTTGTGGCATCCTACGTTTACTGTCACTGCATCAACTGTAAAGGCGGGCGCCGCTATTTGTATTTTTTAATAAAATTCAGCAATAAAAAGTTTGGAGACGGCTCAATTATCGTTTGAAAATGTATTAAAAGAAGCCTCGAAGCTTTGCTTAATCTTTTCAAAAAGAAATAATTTTCATAAGAGGAAAAACTGCATAAGGACAGATTAAAGTCAGTCCTTGCGGCTGTGAATAGAAAATGTCCGTAAAATGTATAGAACGACTAATGTCCAGTTTGTTAAAATTGTGCGAGGCCCGATCCAATGGATATTCATTTATACGGACATGTATATGCACAGAAATAAATGCATATATGTATCTATCTGATAGATATACATTTATCTATTTAGATATCCGGTAGATATGTATTTATTTCTGCGCATATGTCAGTTGTATAATAAATATTCATTGGATCGAGTCTCGCACAAATTTATCAAACCGGCCATAAATCAACGTTTGACAATAAATCAAAAGGGGCTTCCATTTTTTCTATCATATTCGATGCAGAATTTGGACGGTAGCCTTAGAGGCAGTCCTTACTCGTGTCGGACACTTCCACACGTTCCTAACACTTCGGCCGAGTCATAAACAAAAGCTGGCTGCCAATGGGGTGTCAATAGACTTTGGAGGCCCATCTTGATTTATTCTAAACCCTTAATTGATCCGCTTTCTACATATTTACAGCAAGTTTTTATTCGAAAATACACATGTTGCCGCGCGCTTCACGGGTGATGCCCCTTTTTTTTGTTAAATCTTAAAATATGTAATACTATTGTCATTATAGTAGTAGGATTTATTGCAGTATGTAATTTTAAGATATTACTGCAATCAGTTATCTGAATACAGTTTATAAAGATGTAAATGTTTGTTCTACTACCAGCATTAACGTAGAGGTATGGCACGGCGCATATCAGAGACAAAATCATTCCTAAACCTTTCGTGAATACCGCCGCAGATCCATTAACCATTATTTTCACAGGACACGAAAATCGTTCTATCTGGCTTATTTTGCACTATACGTGTCTTTTTGCACAATTTTTTTTTTTTTTTTTTTTTTTTTTTTTTTTTTTTTTTTAATTAAAAGCTTGGCAGTGGAGATCCGTCCCATGTTTACAGATATTCTAAAGAATCTATTCGCACACACAAGCGCTTAGTTCGTATTAGCTGAAACTTTACAATATTACTGGCTGGTAGGTGTGAAATAAAAATCAAAAGTCAAGGATTTTGAATAGCGTGCGTTCCGTGAAAAAAAAAAAAAAAAAAAAAAAAAAAATTGAGGATATGTGTTTCCGGTGATACATAACTATCGACTAGAACAAATCTTACATAAAAGGTGACTATAGAAAAATCATGATGACTATCATTACGAGAAATAAAACCAGTTAGTTCGAGAAAAATGGCATTCTGAGCACGTGCACCTTCGTACCCAAGAGGAAAGAATTCTAAGGGTATGAGATATGGTAAACACTTTTTTTTTTTTTTTTTTTTCTGAAAGGGGACTCATATAAAAAGGTTAGTTGCCTTTCTATCGTCACCAGTCCTCTGCTAGCAACATGAAGGCGATCATCTTAGCTCTGGTTCTCATTGGCGCCGCCTACATCAGGTTTGCTATGATATATAGCTTGATTTGCAGGGGGAGAAGAGAGACACGTAGTGAGAGAGGTCTTTGGGGATGTAAAAGGGTTTATGCTGTATAGTGTGGACTTTAACCCTTTCTTTGGATGTCAATAAAAAAATCGACAAGAGAGTAAAATAAGTCAAATATAACACCAAATGCTATTTCCATTTAAGGTTATAAATAATATATTTAATCAAGTTTAGAAGACTAGATGTGACATTTCTTTACCAAGTATCTCAAATATGAATTTACAGTGCGATTGCATTGGAATTTACAAGGAAAGTTAATTCTAAGTACCGCATTCCTCTCCTAGCGCCCAAGGTGAGCCATGGTGTCGCTGCGCCCTGTTCGTGTCCTCCTCGCACGCTGAGTGGATGGTC
>NC_061822.1:37497193-37502193 GCF_019202785.1 Penaeus chinensis | reverse complement strand
TTCTTGAGGTCGATGTAAGCTGCGAGTAGCCCACGTCCGAACTCACGACAGCGCTCTACAATGACTCGAAGCACCAGGATACGGTCCAATGTGGACTAACCAGAAGTGAATCCAGATTGCTCCAGCCACTGGTGCTTCAGCAGGTGGTCTCTCTATATGTCTGGTATACTGAGTAGTGTAATGCCTCGGTGATTGCTGCAGTCCCACCAATCCCCTTTCCCCTTCCAGAGAGGGATGACCACACCCCTCAGCAGGTCAGGGGGAATGGTACAAGTCTGCCAGATGGCAGACAGGACAGCATGCAAGCCCCTTGCCACAGGTTCTCCACTAGCCTTTTACTATTCAGCTGTTGATGCCACAAACACCTGCTGCTTTACCACTCTTCAGCTTGGAAATCGCCCTCCTGACTTCAGTCAGGGAGGGAAGATCCTTGCCGATGAGTGGGTCTGGCAGAGGAATCTCAACATTACCTGCATCCAAGTTAACCTCATACAACTACTCAAAATACTCATCCTAACGCACCCGCACCCCATCAGGATCTGAGACTATCCAGCCACTTGCTGAGTGGACTGCCATCATCTGTGAGAAGGGCTTGGAGTTCATTTACTGGGATATGGCTTTCGACCCCCTCTTCAAGATTCCTGATAAACTGTTCCTTGTCCGTTCTCAACAGTGATCCAGTCCTGTGCACCAGAGAACGATGCAAGTTGTGATCCCCTGACAATCGAGCCGCATGACAAGCATCTGTGGCTTCCAGTGTCTACTGTGAGATGGAATTCTGTCTTGCTCTTGGGCGTTTGCCAATCAATTCTTGGGCTGCATCAAGCATTTCACGTTTGAAGATGTCCCGCAGAAGAACAAGGGTCCATCAGTTCCTTGAGTGCTGTGAAATGACCAGAGATAGCCTCGGCAAACCCCCGGGCACACTCATCCTCCCTCAATCTGTCCACATGAAGCACCCTGAGGTGTTCGTTGGAGCGACGGGGGGTTCTAAAATGGACTCAGAGATTAGTCACAACTACTCTATGATCAGTTCCACAGAACTCTGCACTCTGATACACCCTGCAGTTCTGAAGTATCCTCCATCGAGTGCTAACAAGGATGTGCTTGATCTCCTTGGCCACACTACCCATATCGCTGTACCAAGTCCAACGATGCGAGTCAGAATGCTGATACTAGGAGCCAGAAATCTTCAATTTCTGGGACCTAGCAAAGTCCCGGAAAAGGAGGCTATTCTCACTGCTGGCCTCAGGTCCTGAGCCATGAGGACCGACAGACATCTCGTAGCCAGCTCAACTGCAGTCAGATACCAATTGAAGTCACCCAGAACAATATGAATATCTCGCTGAGGACAGCTGTCTGTCATAGATGCAAGGTTCATGTAAAACATCTCTTTCACCTCAAGTTTATATACATCTGTAGGAGTGTACACAGCAATAAGAGACATGAAGCGAAATGAAAGCTTCAGACTCAATATCATAATATGCTCATTGACTGGAGTGACCTCTATTACTGATGGTTGAGGTTTGCTGGAGATGGGTATGGCTACTCCCTGGAGATGGTGTCCATCGCTGCAGCCTGACCAGTAATAAGTGTAGCCACCCACACTAATCATGCCGCTGCCAGGTCTTCTCACCTCAACTCTCAGCAGCTTCAATTCCCTCAATAGTAGTGTTAACTGATTATCCTGTCGCAAGGAATGGATGTTCCAAGCCCCCACCCTGGCAGCCCGCCTGAGGTCTAACCTCGGGCAGTCGCTCCCTTTTTGCACCAGGCTAGCCAGCGGTGGCAGCTGCAAGCGAGAAGGCATGCAGAGCACTTAACACTATCTAGGCTACCACACCATCGCTTCACATCACCCTGAGCATGAAGCACCCACCCACATATGTATATGTATATGTGTAATATATATCTATATATAATATATATGTATACATATGTATATATATATGCATATATATATACACATATGTGTATATATATATATATATATATATATATATATATATATATATATATATAGTACTTACGGTATATATACATTTATACACATTCATACATATACATCATAAAATACTAATAAGAGACTGAAATATATATTACACTAAAAGACTGAAAATTTTAAAGAAAACGTCATTGATATAGAAGGGAAACTGTTCCAACAAAACTGCACTGTGAATTTTTGCATCTCGTTTCTGAATGTATGCCTATTTTAGCTGTTAATTTCATGATCTATTGAGTAAGCTGTATTTCATTTTGGTAATTTTGGCATTTTCATGATTATTGTTATGTGTATTATCATTACCATCAATGTACTTATATTTTCATATCTATTATTATAATGTCCTATACTAATAGAAAATATAATGATAAAATAAAGCCATTATTACTGACATTGACACGATAGTCATCGGTATCATTATTCAAATTGTATGATGATGACATCGTTGTTTTACATTTTATATCAATATCATGATTATAATTATCATCCTTATCATTATCATTTCTCTGATGAGTATTTTTATTTTTGTCTCTTTCTTATAACTATTGTTGTTACCATCCTTAACATAATTTCATTATTATCAAATTAATATTTTCATTGTTGTTATAACCGCTACCATCTATTGCTGCTGTTCAGTATGTATTTTCAATAGTATCATCTCTGTTATTAAAATAGGTTTATGGAAAGGACCACTTATATATTTATGCATTTATTACTTACATAAAACTATCTGATTAATGCATTCTCCGCAGTTCGGAATTCTTTCCAAGAGTTTGTTTTTTTCCCTCAAACAAAACTCAATATCATCATCACCAATCATACACTTAAATCACCAATCACAAACTCGAAGTCATCACCAATCATAGATACACAAATAAATATCCTTGTTATTCCAATATCTCTCTATATTTGTTTTAAACCAATCATTACAGACAAGTATATCACAACAAATAAGTAAATAAATAAATAAATAAATAAATAAATAAATAAATACAACAGCTTCCTTTCGGCTGACTCCCCTCACTTCTTGACGAACCAAACCTCGTTATTCCTACCGACGATGACGAAGGGGGAGTCGTAACCCACCGCGTAGAAAGTGTCGTAGTCGACGCCCTCCTCGCCGGCGGCCACCAGGTCGTCGTGAAGCTGCGCGGCGTTGTCGAAGTAGTCGTTGTGGCTGGCGAACCCGTGGAACCGCCTGTGGCCGGTGTTCGAGTTTTGTTGTTATTGTTATTGTTATTATCATTATTATCATCATTATTGTTATCATTATTGTTATCGTCATCATTATTATTAATATTATCATTATTATTGTTGTTGTTGTTGTTGTCGTCGTTGTTGTTATTATCATTGTCATTATATTTGATGTTATTACTATCACTATTATTATCAGCATCAGCATCAGCTTCAGCATCAGCATCAGCATCAGCATCAGCATCAACAGCATCAGCATCAACAGCATCAGCATCAACATCAGCATCAGCATCAGCATCAGCATCAGCATCAGCATCAGCATCAACATCAGCATCAGCATCAGCATCAGCATCAACATCAGCATCAGCATCAGCATCAGCATCAACATCAGCATCAGCATCAGCATCAACATCAGCATCAGCATCAGCATCAGCATCAGCATCAGCATCAACATCAGCATCAGCATCAGCATCAGCTTCAGCATCAGCATCAGCATCAGCATCAGCATCAACATCAGCATCAGCATCAACATCAGCATCAGCATCAGCATCAGCATCAGCATCAGCATCAGCATCAACAGCATCAGCATCAACATCAGCATCAGCATCAGCATCAGCATCAGCATCAGCATCAACATCAGCATCAGCATCAGCATCAACATCAGCATCAGCATCAGCATCAGCATCAACATCAACATCAGCATCAGCATCAGCATCAGCATCAGCATCAGCATCAGCATCAGCATCAACATCAGCATCAGCATCAGCATCAGCATCAACATCAGCATCAGCATCAGCATCAGCATCAGCATCAGCATCAGCATCAGCATCAGCATCAGCATCAGCATCAGCATCAGCATCAACAGCATCAGCATCAACATCAGCATCAGCATCAGCATCAGCATCAGCATCAACAGCATCAGCATCAACATCAGCATCAGCATCAGCATCAGCATCAGCATCAGCATCAGCATCAACATCAGCATCAGCATCAGCATCAGCATCAGCTTCAGCATCAGCATTATCTTTGCATAATCTTTGTCACTATTATATTGTTGTTATTATTACTATCATTGTTGTTATCACTATTATTATTATTGTTGTTATTATTATTGTTATTATTATTGTTATTATCATTATGATTAACATTATCATTATCATTATCATCATCATAATTATTATTATCGCTATTCGAGTTTATCTAATTCTAAGATTTATACATTTTAATGATTCTGCTTTGTTTAATTGTATATATCGCTTGCTCATCATCATTATTGATATCAATATCAACATTGTCAACAGCATTAAGGATGTAATTATTATTATCATCATTAGATTACCTACCTCACCACTGTCCAATTATTATGATTCATCCCACGCCATACTTTTCACCCAAGAAACTAAAATAACGAATAATAAAAGAATCAAATAAATGAAGAAATATATAAATGAATTGCAACGAAACATTTACCTGGAGAAGACGTGCAGTTCCGGTCGGTCTTCGATGTACACGTCAGGGTTGGTGGGCGTGGGCGGGTTGTCCTGGTGGGCGGCGGGGACGTAGAAGCTCATGGTGAAGTTGGTCGCACATCGAAGGCCTTGACACGGGACGAATAGCGTTGTCACGGGAGCTGTCATGTCGACCTTGATCCCTGGGGGGGAAGATATAAAGGTTACTTTATATATGGTATCTTGCGGAAAGGGGAGGGAAGGGAAGTGAAGGGGAGGAGGGAAAGGGAGAGGGAAGGGAAGGGAAGGGAAGGGGGGAGGGAAAGGGAGAGGGAAGGGAAGGAGGGGGAGGGGGA
>NC_061822.1:37479693-37484693 GCF_019202785.1 Penaeus chinensis | reverse complement strand
AATTGATCAAGGTAAATGTAAGAAATTAAAATCGTGAATGAAGTGTAGGATTGATTACTTCTTCGACCAAATAACAAGTGTTTCGATGCCGTCTCGATTTTACTTTTATCATATTGATTTTTTTTATTATTACTGATTTATAATAAGCAGGCAGTATAAGGGTATAAAGTAAAAGTTAACGGTAAACTCAAATCAATTTAATAAAAGAATATTCCTGTCATTTTCTGATATCTTTAGTCGCTAATATCAAACCCAGTGCAATATGCCACCTTTTTTTTATTATTATTAGAGTATAGAATAAAATAGAAAATCGGTCGAAAGAGTTTTTATAACCGTTGACTCGTTGGCACACTAAACAGAGGAAGAAATTCAAGCCATCGCACGAGCTTGAAGACCGTTAAGTCATGCTACTCGTATTCAAATTAGGTAAGTCAAAATTGGTTTCTTTGGGGTTTTCTTCGACCCTTAAATCCCGGGTGGTGGTGGCGATAGTAACATTTTCATTAGTTGTATTAGAATTGATCTTGACTAATTGGCAGCAGCAATTTGATGGAACGTATTTTATTTTGTATATGGAAAATGCTCAACGAAACAATAATACTGATATTAATAACAGTAATAATAAGAATAATATGGATAATGTCACTAATAATACTAATTATGATAATAATGATAATGGCACTAATAATACTAATTATGATAATAATAATGATAATAGCACTGATAATACTAACTATGATAATAGCGGTAATGGCACTGATATTACTAAGTATGATAATAATTATAATGATTAATGGCACCGATAATACTGATCATCATAATGATGATAATGACACTAATAATACCAATTATGATAATGATGATAATGGCACTAATAATACTAATTATGATAATAATGATAATGGCACTAATAATACTAATTATGATAATAATGATAATGGCACTAATAATACTAATTATGATAATAATGATAATGGCACTAATAATACTAATTATGATAATAATGATAATGGCACTAATAATACTAATTATGATAATAATGATAATGGCACTAATAATACTAATTATGATAATAATGATAATGGCACTAATAATACTAATTATGATAATAATGATAATGGCACTAATAATACTAATTATGATAATAATGATAATGGCACTAATAATACTAATTATGATAATAATGATAATGGCACTAATAATACTAATTATGATAATAATGATAATGGCACTAATAATACTAATTATGATAATAATGATAATGGCACTAATAATACTAATTATGATAATAATGATAATGGCACTAATAATACTAATTATGATAATAATGATAATGGCACTAATAATACTAATTATGATAATAATGATAATGGCACTAATAATACTAATTATGATAATAATGATAATGGCACTAATAATACTAATTATGATAATAATGATAATGGCACTAATAATACTAATTATGATAATAATGATAATGGCACTAATAATACTAATTATGATAATAATGATAATGGCACTAATAATACTAATTATGATAATAATGATAATGGCACTAATAATACTAATTATGATAATAATGATAATGGCACTAATAATACTAATTATGATAATAATGATAATGGCACTAATAATACTAATTATGATAATAATGATAATGGCACTAATAATACTAATTATGATAATAATGATAATGGCACTAATAATACTAATTATGATAATAATGATAATGGCACTAATAATACTAATTATGATAATAATGATAATGGCACTAATAATACTAATTATGATAATAATGATAATGGCACTAATAATACTAATTATGATAATAATGATAATGGCACTAATAATACTAATTATGATAATAATGATAATGGCACTAATAATACTAATTATGATAATAATGATAATGGCACTAATAATACTAATTATGATAATAATGATAATGGCACTAATAATACTAATTATGATAATAATGATAATGGCACTAATAATACTAATTATGATAATAATGATAATGGCACTAATAATACTAATTATGATAATAATGATAATGGCACTAATAATACTAATTATGATAATAATGATAATGGCACTAATAATACTAATTATGATAATAATGATAATGGCACTAATAATACTAATTATGATAATAATGATAATGGCACTAATAATACTAATTATGATAATAATGATAATGGCACTAATAATACTAATTATGATAATAATGATAATGGCACTAATAATACTAATTATGATAATAATGATAATGGCACTAATAATACTAATTATGATAATAATGATAATGGCACTAATAATACTAATTATGATAATAATGATAATGGCACTAATAATACTAATTATGATAATAATGATAATGGCACTAATAATACTAATTATGATAATAATGATAATGGCACTAATAATACTAATTATGATAATAATGATAATGGCACTAATAATACTAATTATGATAATAATGATAATGGCACTAATAATACTAATTATGATAATAATGATAATGGCACTAATAATACTAATTATGATAATAATGATAATGGCACTAATAATACTAATTATGATAATAATGATAATGGCACTAATAATACTAATTATGATAATAATGATAATGGCACTAATAATACTAATTATGATAATAATGATAATGGCACTAATAATACTAATTATGATAATAATGATAATGGCACTAATAATACTAATTATGATAATAATGATAATGGCACTAATAATACTAATTATGATAATAATGATAATGGCACTAATAATACTAATTATGATAATAATGATAATGGCACTAATAATACTAATTATGATAATAATGATAATGGCACTAATAATACTAATTATGATAATAATGATAATGGCACTAATAATACTAATTATGATAATAATGATAATGGCACTAATAATACTAATTATGATAATAATGATAATGGCACTAATAATACTAATTATGATAATAATGATAATGGCACTAATAATACTAATTATGATAATAATGATAATGGCACTAATAATACTAATTATGATAATAATGATAATGGCACTAATAATACTAATTATGATAATAATGATAATGGCACTAATAATACTAATTATGATAATAATGATAATGGCACTAATAATACTAATTATGATAATAATGATAATGGCACTAATAATACTAATTATGATAATAATGATAATGGCACTAATAATACTAATTATGATAATAATGATAATGGCACTAATAATACTAATTATGATAATAATGATAATGGCACTAATAATACTAATTATGATAATAATGATAATGGCACTAATAATACTAATTATGATAATAATGATAATGGCACTAATAATACTAATTATGATAATAATGATAATGGCACTAATAATACTAATTATGATAATAATGATAATGGCACTAATAATACTAATTATGATAATAATGATAATGGCACTAATAATACTAATTATGATAATAATGATAATGGCACTAATAATACTAATTATGATAATAATGATAATGGCACTAATAATACTAATTATGATAATAATGATAATGGCACTAATAATACTAATTATGATAATAATGATAATGGCACTAATAATACTAATTATGATAATAATGATAATGGCACTAATAATACTAATTATGATAATAATGATAATGGCACTAATAATACTAATTACTCTCTCTCTCTCTCTTCTCTCTCTTCTCTCTCTCTCTCTCCCAATCCACTATAGCCCATATAAGTATACGAAAACACTTTTATCATACAAAATCACCAATATTTCTTCAGACATGTCAGTCATAAACGTATCTGTAAAAGTAAAAGGATTCGAATCCATTCATGTTTGTTGTTGGGACTCCGCCGCGTTCGCTCAACGAAGTTGTGTGCGTGGCGTGAACCGTATTAACTCAATTTATAAAGACGAGGACAGTGAAGCTGATGTAATCGACGGAGGACAAAGAGGTGGTGGACACTTTCTTCTTTTTTACGTGTTGTTCATGTCTCTGAGGCAGGGTTCATGTTGTTTAGCTGTTCAAAAACTATTACATGTAATTGTAGAAACGGACCGTCGCATTCTCTACATTGCAAAATACTCTTCAAGTTCAGCAGTGCTTTTACAAAGAGATTTATAAGCAAATTATTATTAGGCCATTGTGAAACGCAATATGTACATATGATTATATATATAAATATATATATATATGTATAAATATGTATATATATTTATACACACACATATACATACACACACGCACACACACATACATATATATGTGTGTGTAAAAAAGATAGAAATTATGATAACAATGATAAAGACACAAGTGATAATGACAATAATCTTGATTCTCGAAGGTTCTAGATGATTACGCACATGCTTATTATTATGCAAAAATCTGACGTTACTTATCCCTGAAATTACCGGTGGATGGGGGTATGGGTGGGCTTTTCGAAAATAAGGTACTCAAGTTTTGTTCATTGTGAAGTCATTATTAAAGAAACGGTATATCACATATAACGTGCCCGTGTTGGGAGGGGCTGGCAACCAACCTGTTCCTTAATTTGCAAGATGAGTTCCAGTTTTTTTTTTTTTTTTTTTTTTTTTTTTTTAAAGGATAGTTAGACCATTGTCGTAGAGGTATGATGGAATATATATATATATATATATATATATATATATATATATATATATATATATATATATATATATATTCTATATATATACTACGACAGGTCCTCTCTGGCAACCATTTTTTGCATGACCCTCTATTCTCCGTTAATTCTCTTAACATGCCCTGTCTTTTCCACGGGACTGAGGGCCATTTCCTGAGCTGTCTGCCATAATTACAAGGGAAAGATCAGTCAGGGTGGTTTCCCGTTGCCTTCCCTGATAGTTATTTTATTGGGAGAATGTCTCTAGAAGGGTTGGCAGCCAAGGCAAAAGAAGTTCCTCTACCCTTTTTTACATTTATCCCATAGATGGGA
>NC_061822.1:37427193-37452193 GCF_019202785.1 Penaeus chinensis | reverse complement strand
CAGGTGATATAAAATGGCTGGTCAGAAAAAAAAACAAAAAAAAACGTAAGTTGTTGATACGAACGTTCAAGAAAAAAACAAACAATAAGCAATGTGCATAGACAGTAGTATGAACGAATGTGAAACAAGAGTAAGAGTTGGCAAAGGCAGAAACGAAAACCCAATGGTTGTCTCTATGATGAATACAGAAAAAAATGAGATGGAGAAAGTAAATGAAAGATGAGATTAGGCTGAGATCATATGGACATATAAGGAGGTGTGAAAAAGCCCTCTAGATGAACGCCTCAGACCAGACGGAAAGAGAACGACCAGAAAGATTTATAAAAGGGGTAAAAAGTAACACAAGCAAGAAGCACTGATGAATAACTAAGAGAAAAGATTGGCTCTGCGAAGCTTGACTTCATGTAAGATGATTAAACCACACAGGCAATTCCGGAACTTTTTTTTTTTTTTTAATGGTAATGCCCAGGTAAAATTTCGTACCAGCTGATTAAAGACAGGAGGGGAAGCAACATTATTAATTTGCATATTATGATTAAGGTAAATATGAAGGGCAAGAGGGTGAACGAATATCTTAAGGTAAATTATACAATCACTTACATCACAGTAGTATAGATTACGTACTACATACCTTGAGAAAAAAAATGTGTGCTGCACCTGTTTATATTAATTGGTTACATCACACTGCTGTTCTCGCTCCTATATAAAGTGACAATGCAGCTCCATCCACACAGTAAACGTTTTTATCCAGTTGACTCCAGCTGCGTTTCAAATTTTCAAACATGGATACACTCCGGGTTCTTGGTCTGCTGCTGGTACGTTTGTCAGCTTCTGAATTCTTCTTTATTTGGTTTTGTTATTATATTCCAGTGTACATCACATAGTAATATGTAATGCTATTGTGGACAATGTAATCGATAAAAGGTTTATTTATAAATGTGCATTACTCTTACAAAGGTGTGTCAACTTGCTCTCGCCATCGAGTCGGCACCGTATACCGTCGTTAACTCGGCTGAGGTGCGTAAGCCACTTGTAGTTTTTTGTTGGAAATTGTGGTCTCATATTATTTCTTAAGGTAAATTTAGCTAATTAAAAAGTAACACCAGCACTGTGTCTAGTTGATGGCATTGATTATTTGGCTTCAGGCGTACGAGGAGCGTGTGTATCCCGCGCAAAAATGGATCACCACATCCGTTCTCTCTATCTCCCACGACGAGGCCACCGGCATCACCTTCTACAGGCTCTTTGACTACATTGACGGCCAGAATGAAGAAGGTAAGTTGTGCTTAACAGGTGACTGTCACGGTCAATAAATCTCATTCTAACGTGCTAAATATTTACCATGTGTTTCAGTGTAGAGTCATCCCTTTGTTATCCTGTCACAGGCATGAAGATCGACATGACAGCCCCCGTGACGACGCTGGTCATCCCCGGAGAAGGACCCAACTGCGAGAACAACTTTACCGAAAGCTTCTACATTCCTTCAGTCCACCAAGCCAATCCACCAAAACCCACCAACCCTGATGTGTACATCGAAGAGCGTCCGGAATTGCACGTCTTCTCCAGGTAAGTTACCTACAAATACAATATACAATATACAACGTCCAATATGTGTAATATTCTCCAATGTGTAATATAAAATTTGCCAATCATTGTAATGAGAGGCTGACAATACTGGAAGACTGTACAATATTGGTTTGTTGCTTCATATCCTAGTCAGCAAATACAGCTATATATGTGTTGCAGGAGGTTCCACGGGTTCGCCAACGACGAGGACTGGATCGTCAACGCCGCGCAGCTTCACGACGACCTGGTGGCAGCCGGCGAGGAGGGCGTCGACTTCCAGACCTACTACACTGTTGGCTACGACTCTCCCTTCGTTATCGTCGACCGCGACAACGAAGTTTGGTTCATGAAGAAGTGAGGGGACTCATCACCAGGAACGCTATGATATTATCATTTTTGTGTGTGCTCGTATCTGTAAAGTAGTTTTGTAATAAATTTATTACTGTTACACCATCGTGTTTACTGACTTCTACACTAATGATTAATGAAGGACTAACTACAATGCAATGTAATGTAAATGAGGACACTTTACTTAGCATGGACTCTAAGGACGATGATGACTGTGCCTGAATGATATTAAAACAGCGAAATTATCGTACACAGTAAACACCAATCAACTGAGTAGTACGTGAAAGTAGGTCCCTATGAGCTACACCTGCAATTAAAATAATTGCATATTGCTAACTATTTATATCTCCATATTTCACTTTATTGACTACATCGTAGTTCTGTAGTATCTGGAGAAATGTTTCGGTAATATGTTAATTCCTCTTCAACTCTGTATTATGGAGTTTACGTGCTTGTTAAGCCCTGTGGGATTCATCAGTTAATGAATTCCTCATTAAATTGCGTCAGTTATGCTGATTAATGTCAATTTACTTTTCGACACACCTCTCTTCAGTAACACGCATTACATTTCAGATATTACAAATATGTCTCCGTGTGCGAGTAACAGTATGTGTGTGTGTGCATAAGCATGTTTGAGTGTAATTGTAAGTGTGAGTGTGAGTGTTTTTATGTATGTGTGTGTGTGTGTGTGTGTGTGTGTGTGTGTGTGTGTGTGTGTGTGTGTGTGTGTGTGCAGGTACGTAAGAATATATGCGCCTGATTTTAGACACCCTTACCAAATATTTTTCTTTGAATTACGCATTCTTGAACTATGTAAAGCTATCATATTAGATCAGCCACGTAATTGTCAATAACAATATATACATCGATATATCTATATATGTGGGTGTTTATATATATGATATAGAGAGAGAATACACATATACGCACACACACACACATACATCTCTCTTTCTCTATATATATATATTTAGTTATTAATATTTATATAATCGTTATGTAATTGTATCAGAAGCCATTACCCTAGATCAATTCAACAACAGAGAGATAAAAAATACGAACTGCAGGATTTTACCACAATGATAAGAGATAAGCGTAGCTACATACAGGAATGCAATCATATATTTGCATAAATGGTTACATATACTAAATACGTATAATTTCTGATAACATTATACACTGAACTACTGATCACAATAAAGGCCTATGTCCTAAATATATTAATTTGCAATTCATGTAACCATTTATTTTCTGGAATGCACCATGTCTAAACTTAAAAAAAAAAAAAAAAAAAAAAAAAAATACTGTTCAGTACAACGGCTACAGTCAGGGAAATAAATGTAATAACCTTTACAAGACTTGATATTTTGGAAAATGCTTTTTTAAATTGCAGTACAGCTTAACTCATGGAATAGTTCATACACCTTTAAATGATAGCATGGAAATTATTGAAAAATTCTAGAAAATTTACGTAATCCATGCCATCCTTGAAAAATAAAACAAATAAAAATGGAAAGTGTAAATATATATATATCTGTCCATAAGTCATCGGAAATTTTATGCTCTAACCTGCTAAATATCTTGTCTCATGAGAATATATAAGAAAGGAATCCAGTGTTCAAAAAAAAAAAAAAAAAAAAAAAAAATACAGGGAGATTATCGCTTAATTAACAAACGTGAATTCAGATATTTGCGGATTTTTTTTTTTTTTTTTTTTTTTTGCTATATAAAGTAACCCTTTTGTTGTGGAATATTGTGTGATACATTTCATTAGGCAAGGGTGCTGAAAGCCTAATGAAATGTGATAATTATGTCTGCATATAGGTATTCTGTGGATATTTACAACCGTGAAGTAACCTTTTACTTGTCTGTTGTGAAACAAATTACTAAATGAGGTACGCTAACCTTTCTTTTCTTTTCAGGGATAATAATAAAAAAAAAAATACAGTGAGTGTATCTTTATGTTTGTATATACGTATTAATACTAATGAATAATAAATAAGTTGACACACGAGAAAAAGAGGATCAATTCTTCATGAACCAGACTTCGTTGTTGCGACCGATGATAACGTAGGGGGAGTCGTAACCAACAGTGTAGTAGGTCTGGAAGTCGACGCCCTCCTCGCCGGCTGCCACCAGGTCGTCGTGAAGCTGCGCGGCGTTGACGATCCAGTCCTCGTCGTTGGCGAACCCGTGGAACCTCCTACAAAAAAAATGCATTTTCATTATGTCAGGGTTTGGATCACAGATCAAGTTTTCACTGAGTAAAGGAACATGCCTTCGTATGAACTACGTTAAGGAAAAGGAACATTGTGAGGCCCAAGTTACCTGGAGAAGACGTGCAATTCCGGTCGGTCTTCGATGTACACGTCAGGGTTGGTGGGCGTGGGCGGGTTGTCTTGGTGGGCGGCGGGGACGTAGAAGCTCATGGTGAAGTTGTTCTCGCAGTTGGGTCCTTCTCCGGGGATGACCAGCGTGGTCACGGGGGCTGTCATGTCAATCTTCATGGCTGTCCAAAAGCGGATAGAACGGTTTTTGAATTTGGGGATGTCATTCTCACCCTGCCTCTCTCTATCCTTCTTTCTCTTGTTCTTTCTTTGTAGTTTGCACAGCTACTTTGCAGTCACCTTCATTTATATATTTAGCTCTATGCGTATTTATTTGTTTAATTTTTCACATAAAGCAAATATGCATATGTGTGGTTTTGTGTGAATACATATATATATATATATATGTGTGTGTGTGTGGAAAAGTGCATGCATGTTACAGAAATAAAATTAATACGACAAAACCATATAATCCAAATAGTCACACTTGCATCATAATGTTACCTGCATCATTCTGTCCGTCGATGTAGTTGAACAATATGCGGAACATGACGTCACTGGTGGCTTCGTGGTGAGAGATGGAGAGATGGGATGTGGTGACCCACTTCTGCGCCGGGTACACGCGCTCCTCGTACGTCTGCAATCAGACCCTTGGCTTTAGTTATAACACATCATTTTTCATGTGAGAAAGACTCCAACAGAAGAAAAAGCTCTATGAAGCAGACAATTCTAACATCAATAAATTTATCGGTAAATTAAGTCATTAGGATTCGAAGAAACTACTTACCTCAGCAGAGTTAATCAGGTTATAAGGAGCCGATTCGATGGCCAGGGCGAGCTGGCACACCTGAGGACCAAGAGAACAGATTTCACTTTTTTATACAAAATCCAGTCGGAGCATACCATTGTAAATCTCATTTAATTGCACTATGCAACCATATGGATACCAGTATCAGTCTAAGCGGAATATCAATGCAATTGACATTTTTCATGAAACAAAACAAATGAGTAACAATAACATGAGCTCACCTGAGCCAAGAGCGCAAGAGCGGCGAAGGTCCTCATGGTTGGCGAGTGAGTTGAGAAGGAAGTGGCGGTCGTTTATCTGGTCTGCCTTATATAGGCCAGACTCTGATGTAAGGCGATAAGGGAAGCAAACGAGAAGATTGCAGGTTTCCCACGCTGTTTTATAAGCGGTAAAATACATCGCATTTACTTATATGAAGACATAAATGATACTTTTCTATAATACATACATACTGTATAATTTCGCACATATATATGTATATATATGATTACTTTATTCGTACATATATATGCGCACACACACATATATATGAACCCGAATATATAAACACACACACACACACAGGCATATATATGTATATATGTATATATACATATGTATATATATATATCCATATTTGTAGGAATAACATGATATGTATATACATATATATATATATATTGTTACGTAGCTTTCGTTCATTAACAATAACACCGGTTGCTGCAGAACAGGGCGCATAACAGAACCCAATTTAAGTTAATGTAATTTGGTGTCAAGCGTCATACAATTTTTCAAATATCCTTTTGTTTCTTTTAATTATATGCCCACAGTCCACTCGACGTGCATGGGTTATGCTTGTTATGTCTTAGCTCTGTTATTCATTAAGATTATCAAATCATTAATTCATATGATAGCTCCTCTGTTCTAGCCTTGTTATATTTGCTAATTAGCAATAACTCATCAATATGCTCAGCTTGTATATTATCCGCGTTATAATTTATATTATAGATTTACTTCCTTTTATCTTTCCTTTCTATAGTACTGTCGATTTTAGAGTAATGTAATGTAAGTATGGAAAGGTAGGCAGTGTAAAGCCAATTTATAATTAATTTGTTTTTACACCAATCACCGGATTACACAAATGTACGAAAATCACCTCATCCGCAAAGATATATTCACACAACACCTCATATTCATATTGAAATAAACCTATACTACAATACTCCTAGGGTAACGAATAAGGTCAACTTACAAACATAAGAGGTAAATTATCGTAACCGCAACCCGGCTCCGCCAACCACCGACCAGCCATAGACACCTCCTTCCACAAGTCCGTCCGAGGTCGTTCTCCTCCTCCCTCGTCCTTACTCCCCATACAACCCATTCTGAGTCGACCAGACCGAGACCCGAACCCGAACCAATCCCGGTGTCTCGTCCGCGTATTCCTAGTCCCGTTAGTCCGTCGCAGTCGGAGTAAACCGATGTCAGGTCATGCAGAGGTCATGCAATTAGTTGACGGACATACGCAGGTCGATGGGTAGCCATGTAATAATATATATATATATGTGTGTGTGTATACTTGTATATATATACACGAATATGTATATATATAGAAATGTATATGTATATATAAATATATTTTATATGTATATATGCATTACATGTAAATGTATGTGTATGTAGAATATGTCATACGTATATATGAAATTTATATATACATATATACAAATATATGTGTGTGTGGGTGTATGCAAATATATATATATATATATATATATATATATATATATATGTGTGTGTGTGTATATACATATACCTATGTATTTTTATATATATATATATATATTTATGTATATACATATACCTATGTATTTTTATATATGCATATATATACTTATATATACAAATATATACATATACATATGTCTATGCATATATATACGCATACATATATGCGCATATATGTACATATATACTTATGTATATTCACACACCAATCTATTTATCTATCTGTCGCTATATATATTTATATATATTTATATATTTATATATATAATCGTTATATAAGTGCTTTAGCTAACATTTAAAGTTATTAACCTAGGTCAGTCCAACAACAGAGATAAGAAATACGAACTGTAGGATTTTACCACAAAGATAAGAGATAAGCGTAGCTATAAACAGAAGTGTAATGATAAGCTAGCATAAATGGTTATATACACGAAATATGTATAATTTCTGATAACATTATACATTAAACTACTGATCACAATAAAGGCTCGTGTCCGAATTCTATTAAATTGCAATTCACTTAGACATTTATTTTCGAAAATGCATAAGGTCTACACTTTAAATAATGCAGTTAAGGATACAACGAATAAAGACATTGCAATCTTTAAAAAATAGGTTCTTCATAACATGGTTCTTAATAGCCATGTGTTGGTGTGTGTGTGTGGGGGGGGGGGGTGTACCCAGGGACTTTTTAAAAGTATTTCATGGCACCCTTAAAGAACAAAAAAAAAAAAAAAAAAAAAAAAAAATGTAGTAAAGAACATATCTCCATAATTCATCGCAGAGTTCGACCTTCGAGGACTAACTCTCTTGAATTTGCGAGAATATATTGAAAAGTAATCCAGGTTGAAAATACACGGAGATTATTGCTGGCTTACCAAACGTTTATTCCGATATTTGTTTCAAAAATGTAAAAAAACAAAAAAAATGTTGCGTGATCTGACTCACATGATACATTTCATTCAAGGGTGCTTTTAGGGAGAAATATGTACGGTTATGAATATATCTGATTAACTGCATATAAGTGTTTTAACAGTGAACATTTCAGTCATTACAAGCCTGAAGTAATCTTCTATTTCAATGCTTGTCTGTTTGATGAACAGTCAAAAGTAAATAGTCTAATAAGCAGTGTATAGGATGCAAAATTACTTTTTTTTTCTAGATCTCATAAGGGGTCAAGATGGTAGACCAAATTTTACTCCGTATTGCCTTGTTGACAAGACAAAGCATAAGTAGAACGATTTATAAATTTATATTTTTCTGAACATATTTGCATATGAATTGGATACGGTATGCATTATTAGTCTCATTCTTATTCATAGGGATAAACAAGGAAACCGTTGCTAAATTAGTGTATATTTGTTTGCGTATATCTAATAATACCAATAAATAATAAATAAGTTGACACTAGAGAAACAGAGAATCAATTCATGCCATTCTTCATGAACCAGACTTCGTTGTTGCGACCGACGATAACGAAGGGAGAGTCGTAGCCAACAGTGTAGTAGGTCTGGAAGTCGACGCCCTCCTCGCCGGCTGCCACCAGGTCGTCGTGAAGCTGCGCGGCGTTGACGATCCAGTCCTCGTCGTTGGCGAACCCGTGGAACCTCCTAAAAAAAAAAAAAAAATACATTTTCATTATGTCAGGGTTTGGATCACAGATTAAGTTTTCACTGAGTAAAGGAACATGCCTTCGTATGAACTACGTTAAGAAAAAGGAACATTGTGAGGCCCAAGTTACCTGGAGAAGACGTGCAGTTCCGGTCGGTCTTCGATGTACACGTCAGGGTTGGTGGGCGTGGGCGGGTTGTCCTGGTGGGCGGCGGGGACGTAGAAGCTCATGGTGAAGTTGTTCTCGCAGTTGGGTCCTTCTCCGGGGATGACCAGCGTGGTCACGGGGGCTGTCATGTCAATCTTCATGGCTGTCCAAAAGCGGATAGAACGATTTTTGAATTTGGGGATGTCATT
This sequence comes from Penaeus chinensis, assembly GCF_019202785.1. Taxonomy (NCBI): domain Eukaryota; kingdom Metazoa; phylum Arthropoda; class Malacostraca; order Decapoda; family Penaeidae; genus Penaeus; species Penaeus chinensis. Next base: position 37,443,409 of record NC_061822.1, on the reverse strand, counting down.
CTCACCCTGCCTCTCTCTATCCTTATTTATCTTGTTCTTTCTTTGTAGTTTGCTCAGCTACTTTGCAATCACCTTCATTTATATATTTAGCTCTATGCGTATTTATTTGTTTAATTTTTCACATAAAGCAAATATGAATATGTGGGGTTTTGTGTGAATACATATATATATATATGTGTGTGTGTGTGTGTGGAAAAGTGCATGCGTGTTACAGAAATAAAATTAATACGACAAAACTATATAATCCAAATAGTCACACTTGCATCATTATGTTACCTGCATCATTCTGTCCGTCGATGTAGTTGAACAATATGCGGAACATGACGTCACTGGTGGCTTCGTGGTGAGAGATGGAGAGATGGGATGTGGTGACCCACTTCTGCGCCGGGTACACGCGCTCCTCGTACGTCTGCAATCAGACCCTTGGCTTTAGTTATAACACATCATTTTTTCATGTGAGAAAGGCTATAACAGGAAAAAAGCTCCATGAAGCAGACAATTCATACATCAAGAAATTTATCGGTAAATTAAGTCATTAGGATTCGAAGAAACTAACCTCAGCAGAGTTTATCAGGTTATAAGGAGCCGATTCGATGGCCAGGGCGAGCTGGCACACCTGAGGACCAAGAAAACAGATTTCACTTTTTTATACAAAGTCCGATCGGAGCATACCATTGTAAATCTCATTTAATTGCACTATGCAACCATATGAATACCAGTATCAGTCTAAGCGGAATATCAATGCAATTGACATTTTTCATGAAAGAAAACCAGCGAGTAACGATGGCATGAGCTCACCTGAGCCAAGAACGCAAGAGCGGCGAAGGTCCTCATGGTTGGCGAGTGAGTTGAGAATGAAGTGGCGGTCGTGTATCTGGTCTGCCTTATATAGGCCAGACTCTGATGTAAGGCGATAAGGGAAGCAGACGAGAAGATTGCAGGTTTCCCACGCTGTTTTATAAGCAGTAAAATACATCGCATTTACTTATATGAAGACATAAATGATACTTTTCTATAATACATACATACTGTATAATTTCGCACATACATACGTATATCCATATTTATATATTTATATATATATTTCTTTATATATATATTTATATTTGTATATATGTATATATATATGATTACTTTATTCGTACATATATATGCGTACACACACATATATATGTACCAGAATATATAAACACACACACGCATATATATGTATATATACACATATATATTCACATTTGTAGGAATAACATGATATGTATATATACACATATATATTGTTACGTAGCTTTCGTTCATTAAGAATAACACTGGTTGCTACAGAACAGGGCGCATAACAGAACCTAATTTAAGTTAATGTAATTTGGTGTCAAGCGTCATACAATTTTTCAAATATCCTTTTGTTTCTTCTAATTATATGCCCACAGTCCACTCGACGTGCATGGGTTATGCTTGTTATGTCTTAGCTCTGTTATTCATTAAGATTATCAAATCATTAATTCATATGCTAGCTCCTCTGTTCTAGCCTTGTTTATATTTGCTAATTAACAATCACTCATCAATATGCTCAATCTAATATTTCTATTATAGATTGATTACTTCCTTTTAGCTTTCCTTTTTATAGAGCTGTCGATTTTAGAGTAATGTAATGTAAATATGCAAAGGTAGGCAGTGTAAAGCCAATTTAATTCGTATTTACACCAATCACCGGATAACAAAAATGTACGAAAATTCCCTCATCCGCAAAAATATATTAACACAACACATCATATTCAAATTGAAAGAAACCTATACTGCAATACAAGATAACGAATAAGGTCAACTTACAAACATAAAAGGTAAATCATCGTAACCACAACCCGGCTCCTCCGACCACCGACCAGCCATAGTCACCTCCTTCCACAAGTCCGTCCGAGGTCGTTCTCCTCCTCCCTCGCCCCTACTCCCCATACAACCCATTCGGAGTCGACCAGACCGAGACCCGAACCCGAACAAATCGCCATGTCTCGTCCGCGTATTACGAGTCCCGTTAGTCCGTCGCAGTCGGAGTGAAGCGGTGTCAGGTCATGCAGAGGTCATGCAATTAGTTGACGGACATACGCAGGTCGATGGTTGATGGTTACCCATGTAATAATATATATATGTATGTGTGTGTATACTTGTATATATATAGAGAGAGATGTAAGTGTGTGTATATAAATATATTTTACATATATATATATATATATATATATATATATATATATATATATATATGTATATATGCATTACATGTAAATGTATGTGTATGTAAAATATGTCATACGTATATATGAAATTTATATATACATATATACATATATATATATGTGTGTGTGGGTGTATACATATATATATATATATATATATATTTATGTATATGCATATACCTATATATTTTTATATATACATATATATGTGTGTGTGGGTGTGTACATATATATATATATATATATATATATATATATATTTATGTATATGCATATACCTATATATTTTTATATATTCATATATATACTTATTTATACAAATATATACATATAAATATGTATATGCATATATATATATATATACATATATATACGCATACATATATGCGCATATATATATATATATTTACTTATGTATACTCACACTCCTATCTATTTATCTATCTGTATCTATATATTTATATATATTTATATATCTATATATATTTATATATTTATATATATTTATATATTTATATATTTATATATATTTATATATTCATATATATTTATATATTTATATATATTTATATATTTATATATATTTATATATTTATATATTTATACATATTTATATATTTATACATATTTATATATTTATACATATTTATATATTTATACATATTTATATATTTATACATATTTATATATTTATACATATTTATATATTTATACATATTTATATATTTATACATATTTATATATTTATACATATTTATATATTTATACATATTTATATATTTATACATATTTATATATTTATACATATTTATATATTTATACATATTTATATATTTATACATATTTATATATTTATACATATTTATATATTTATACATATTTATATATTTATACATATTTATATATTTATACATATTTATATATTTATATATATTTATATATTTATATATATTTATATATTTATATATATTTATATATTTATATATATTTATATATTTATATATATAATCGTTATGTAAGTGCTTTAGCTAACATTTAAAGTTATTAACCTAGGTCAGTCCAACAACAGATATAAGAAATACGAACTGTAGGATTTTACCACAAAGATAAGAGATAAGTGTAGCTATAAACAGAAATGTAATGATAAGCTAGCATAAATGGTTATATACACGAAATATATATAATTTCTGATAACATTATACATTAAACTACTGATCACAATAAAGGCTTGTGTCCGAATTCTATTAAATTACAACTCATTTACACATTTATTTTCGAAAATGCATAAGGTCTACACTTAAAAGAATGCAGTTAAGGATACAACGAATAAAGGCATTGCAATAGTGCATCAACTTGATATTTCGGAAATAATTTTTTTTAATTACAATACAGTTTGATGCAATAGTTCATAAACCTTTAAAAGATAGGTTCTTGATAACATATTTATTGATAGCCAGGTGTTGGTGTCGGGGTAGGGGGTGTAACCAGGGACTTTTTAAATGTATTTCATGTCACCTTTAAAGAATAAATGAGGAAAAAAAAAATTGTGGTATAGCACATACCTCCACAATTCATCGGAGAGTTCGACCTTCGAGTACAATCTCTCTTGAATTTGCGAGAATATATTGAATAGTAATAGTATATATATATTTGCATACACCCACACACACATATATTTGTATATATGTATATATAAAATTCATATATACGTAAGACATATTCTACATACACATGCATTATTAGTCTCATTCTTATTCATAGGGATAAGCAAAGAAACCGTTACTAAATTAGTGTATATTTGTTTGCATATATCTAATAATACCAATAAATAATAAATAAGTTGACACTAGAGAAACAGAGAATCAATTCATGACATTCTTCATGAACCAGACTTCGTTGTTACGACCGACGATAACGAAGGGAGAGTCGTAGCCAACAGTGTAGTAGGTCTGGAAGTCGACGCCCTCCTCGCCGGCTGCCACCAGGTCGTCGTGAAGCTGCGCGGCGTTGACGATCCAGTCCTCGTCGTTGGCGAACCCGTGGAACCTCCTACAAAAAAATAAATTTTCGTTATGTCAGGGTTTGGATCAGAGATCAAGTTTTCACTGAGTAAAGGAACATACCTTCGTATGAACTACGTTAAGGAAAAGGAACATTGTGAGGCTCAAGTTACCTGGAGAAGACGTGCAGTTCCGGTCGGTCTTCGATGTACACGTCAGGGATGGTGGGCGTGGGCGGGTTGTCTTGGTGGGCGGCTGGGACGTAGAAGCTCATGGTGAAGTTGTTCTCGCAGTTGGGTCCTTCTCCGGGGATGACCAGCGTGGTCACGGGTGCTGTCATGTCGATCTTCATGGCTGTCCAAAAGCGGATAGAACGATTTTTGAATATGGGGATGTCATTCTCACCCTGCCTCTCTCTATCCTTCTTTTTGTTGCTCTTTCTTGCTAGTTTGCATAGCTACTTTGCATTCACCTTCATTTATGTAGTTATCTCTGTATGTGTATTTGTTTCAGTTTTTTACACTCATTGTAAATGTATACATACATATAAATATGTTTATATACGTGTGTGTGCCGGTTCTAGAAATAACCATATAATTCATCTATTCGGAATTGCAACATTATGTTACCTGCATCATTCTGTCCGTCGATGTAGTTGAACAACTTGCCGAACATGATGTCATTGGTGGCTTCGTGGTGAGAGATGGAGAGATGGGATGTGGTGACCCACTTCTGCGCCGGATACACGCGCTCCTCGTACGTCTGCAACCAGACTCATGGCTTTTATTACTTGTTATACAAATTGTTTTTAAAACGAACGAAATCCCAATATAAAAAACAAAGAAAGATACGAAGCAAGCAATTCCGTTGATAGATTATTTAGTAGTTAAAACATTAAAACTCGAAGGAACTACTTACCTCAGCGGAGTTAACCAGGTCATAAGGAGCCGTTTCGATGGCCAGGGCGAGCTGGCACACCTGAGGACCAAGAGAACAGATTTCACTTTTTTAAAATCTCATTTAATTGGACTATGCAGCCATATGAATTGAATTAACAGTATCAGTCTAAGCGGAATATCAATGCAATTGACATTCTTCATTAAAGAAAACAAATGAGTAACAATAACATGAGCTCACCTGAGCCAAGAGCGCAAGAGCGGCGAAGGTCCTCATGGTTGGCGAGTGAGTTGAGAAGGAAGTGGCGGTCGTGTATTTGGCCTGCCTTATATAGGCCAGCCTCTGATGTAAGGCGATAAGGGAAGCAGACGAGAAGATTGCAGATTTCCCACGCTGTTTTATAAGCGGTAAAACACATCGCATTCCCTCATGTGAAGACATGAGTGACAATTTTCTATAATACATACACACAGTATAATTTCGCACATACGTATATCCATATTTATATATTTATCTATTTCTTTATATATCTATATTTATATTTATTTGTATGTATATATATATGATTACTTTATACGTACATATTTATGCGTACACACATATATATGTGCCCGAATATATAAACATACACACGCATAGATATGTATATATGTATATATACGTATATATATATTCATATTTGTAGGAATAACATGATATGTATATACATGTATATATTGTTACGTAGCTTTCGTTCATTAACAATAACACCGGTTGCTGCAGAACAGGGCGCATAACAGAACCCAATTTCAGTTAATGTAATTTGGTGTCAAGCGTCATACAATTTTTCAAATATCCTTTTGTTTCTTTTAATTATATGCCCACAGTCCACTCGATGTGCATGGGTTATGCTTGTTATGTCTTAGCTCTGCTATTCATTAAGATTATCAAATCATTAATTCATATGCTAGCTCCTCTGTTGCCTTGTTTATATTTGCTCATTAACAATCACTCATCAATATGCTCAATCTATAATTTGTATTATAGATTTATTACTTCCTTTTAGCTTTCCTTTTTATAGTACTGTCGATTTTAGAATTATGTAATGTAAGTATGCAAAGGTAGGCAGTGTAAAGCCAATTTATAATTCGTTTGTATTTACACCAATCACCGGATACCAAAAATGTGCGAAAATCACCTCATCCACAAAAAATATAATCACACAACACATCATATTGAAATAAACCTATACTGCAATACAGGATAACGAATAAGGTCAACTTACATAAAAGGTAAATTATCGTAACCACAACCCGGCTCCGCCAACCACCGACCAGCCATAGTCGCCTCCTTCCACAAGTCCGTCCGAGGTCGTTCTCCTCTCTCGTCCTTACTCCCCATACAACTCATTCAGAGTCGACCAGACCGAGACCCGAACCCGAACAAATCGCCATGTCTCGTCCGCGTATTCCGAGTCCTGTTAGTCCGTCGCAGTCAGAGTAAAGCGGTGTCAGGTCATGCAGAGGTCATGCAATTAGTTGACGGTCATACGCAGGTCGATGGTCGATATCTAGAAATGTATGTATATATATAGAAATGTATATATATATAAATATATGTTACATGTATATGTATGTATATATGCATTACATATAAATGTATGTATATGTAAAATATGTCATACGTATATATGTATGTATATATGCATTACATATAAATGTATGTATATGTAAAATATGTCATACGTATATATGTATGTATATATGCATTACATATAAATGTATGTATATGTAATGTATGTGCTGGATATGTAAAATATGTCATACGTATATATGAAATTAATATATATATATACATATATACATACATGTGTGTGGGTGGGTGTATGCATATAGATATATTTATGAATATGCATATACCTACATATTTTTTTATATATGCATATATATATACTTATATATACAAATATATACATATACATATGTATATGCATATATATATACATATATATGCATATATATACATATATATGCATATATATATATGCATGTATATACATATATATGCGCATATATATACATATATACATATATATATTCACACATCTATCTATTTATCTGTCTGTCTGTATATAAATTATATATATATTTTTATAAATTTATATATATAATCGTTATGTAAGTGCTTTAGCTAACATTTAAAGTTATTAACCTAGGTCAGTCCAACAACAGAGATAAGAAATACGAACTGAAGGATTTTACCACAGAGATAAGAGATAAGTGTAGCTATATACAGAAATGTAATCATAAGCTTGCATAAATGGTTAAATACAAGAAATATACATAATTTTGATAACATTATACATCAAACTATTGATCACAATAAAGGCTTGTGTCCGAATTCTATTAAATTGCAATTCACTTAGACATTTATTTTCGAAAATGCATAAGGTCTACACTTAAAAGAATGCAGTGAAGGATACAACGAATAACAGCATTGCAATAGTATTTAAACTTTACAAGACTTGATATTTCGGAAATAGTTTTTTAATTGCGATACGGTTTAACCCATGCAATAGTTCATAAACATTTAAAAGATAAGTTCTTGATAGCCAGGTGTTGGCGTGTGTATGTATGTGTGTGTGTGGGGGGGGGGGTGTACCCAGGGACTTTTCAAAAGTATTTCATGGCACCCTTAAAGAATAAAATACAATGAAAAAAAAAAAATAGTAAAGAACATATCTCCATAATTCATCGCAGAGTTCGACCTTCGAGGACTAACTCTCTTGAATTTGCGAGAATATATTAAAAAGTAATCCAGGTTGAAAATACACGGAGATTATTGCTGGCTTACCAAACGTTTATTCCGATATTTGTTTCAAAAATGTAAAAAAAAGAATAAAAAAAAGGTCAGATTCTCTTTATGCTACAAGCAGAATATTGCGTGATCTGACTCACAGGACACATTTCATTCAAGGGTGCTTTTAGGGAGAAATATGCATGGTTATGTATATGTCTGATTAACTGTATATAAGTGTTTTAACAGTGAACATTTCAGTCATTACAAACCTGAAGTAATTTTCTATTTCAATACTTGTTTGTTCGATGAACAGTCAAAAGTAAATAGTCTAACAAGCAGTGTATAGGATGCAAAATTACTGTAACTATTTTTTTTCTTTTTTTCTGGATCTCATAAGGGGTAGAGATGGTAGACCAAATTTTACTCCGTATTGCCTTGTTGACAAGACAAAGCATAAGTAGAACGATTTTTAAATTTATATTTTTCTGAACATATTTACATATGAATTGGATACGATATGCATTATTAGTCTCATTCTCATTCATAGGGATAAACAAGGAAACTGTTGCTAAATTAGTGTATATTTATTTGCATATATCTAATAATACCAATAAATAATAAATAAGTTGACACTAGAGAAACAGAGAATCAATTCATGCCATTCTTCATGAACCAAACTTCATTGTTACGACCGATTATAACGAAGGGAGAGTCGTAGCCAACAGTGTAGTAGGTCTGGAAGTCGACGCCCTCCTCGCCGGCTGCCACCAGGTCGTCGTGAAGCTGCGCGGCGTTGACGATCCAGTCCTCGTCGTTGGCGAACCCGTGGAACCTCCTACAAAACCATGCATTTTCATTATGTCAGGGTTTGGATCACAGATCAAGTTTTCATTGAGCAAAGGAAAATGCCTTCGTATGAACTACGTTAAGGAAAAGGAACATGTAGCCCATTTACCTGGAGAAGACGTGCAGTTCCGGTCGGTCTTCGATGTACACGTCAGGGTTGGTGGGCGTGGGCGGGTTGTCTTGGTGGGCGGCGGGGACGTAGAAGCTCATGGTGAAGTTGTTCTCGCAGTTGGGTCCTTCTCCGGGGATGACCAGCGTGGTCACGGGGGCTGTCATGTCAATCTTCATAGCTGTCCAAAAGCGGATAGATGTCTTTTTAAATTTCGGAATGTCATTCTCACCCTGCCTCTCTCTATCCTTCTTTCTGTTGCTCTTTCTTGCTAGTTTGCACAGCTGCTTCGCATTCACCTTCATTTATGTAATTAATTTTACACTCATAGTAAATGTATACATATATATACATGTCTGTACATATATATATATATATATATATATATATATATATATATATACATGTTTATATACGTGTGTGCCGGTTCTAGAAATAATCATATAATTCAACTATTCGCATTTGCAACGTTATGTTACCTGCATCATTCTGTCCGTCGATGTAGTTGAACAACTTGCCGAACATGACGTCACTGGTGGCTTCGTGGTGAGAGATGGAGAGATGGGATGTGGTGACCCACTTCTGCGCCGGGTACACGCGCTCCTCGTACGTCTGCAATCAGACTCATGGCTTTTATTACTTGTTATACAAATTGTTTTTAATGGGAACGAAATCCCAATACAAAAAAAGAAAAGAAAAATACGAAGCAAGCAATTCCGTTATTAGATTATTTAGTAGTTAAAAAAATAAGACTCGAAGGAACTACTTACCTCAGCAGAGTTAACCAGGTCATAAGGAGCCGTTTCGATGGCCAGGGCGAGCTGGCACACCTGAGGACCAAGAGAACAGATTTTACTTTTTTATACAAAGTCCGGTCGGAGCATACCATTGTAAATTTCATTTAATTGCACTATGTAGCCATATGCTGGCATGAGCTCACCTGAGCCAAGAGCGCAAGAGCGGCGAAGGACCTCATGGTTGGCGAGTGAGTTGAGAAGGAAGTGGCGGTCGTGTATCTGGTCTGCCTTATATAGGCCAGACTCTGATGTAAGGCGATAAGGGAAGCAGACGAGAAGATTGCAGGTTTCCCACGCTGTTTTATAAGTTGTAAAACCCACACCCTTTATACTTTGTACATAGACACATTATATATATAAATAATATATATACACAATATGTATATATATAAACATTATATAAGTATATATATGTATATGTATGTATGTGTATGTATATATAAATATATAATTATATATGTATATATAATAAATATACATATAAGATATATGTATATATATCATATATATGTGTATATATCATATATATATACATATATGTACATATGTGATATATTTATGAAAAAATATGTGTATATATGATATATGTTTGTATGTATATATAATATATATATACACATATTTATGTATATACATGTATGTGGGTAGTATTCCCTGAAACATACACACACATACACATACACACACATATACATATATATACACATATATACATATATGTATATATACACATTTATATATATGTGTGTGTGAATATATATATATATATATATATATATACACATATATATATGTGTGTGAATATATATATGTGTATGTGAATATATATATATATTCATAAATGAATTATATATTTATACATACATAAATGTGATATATATATATTTATTTATTTATATACATAAATATATAATTCATTTATGAATATATGTATTCACACACACACACATATGTATGAATGTGTGTATATATATGTATGTGTGTATGTGTGTGTATGTGTGTGTGCGTGTGAACGAATAATACCAACACGCATACGTACACACACACACATGTATATATGTGTGTGTGTGTGTGTGTGTGTGTGTGTGTGCGTGTGTGTGTGTGTGTAGAAATATTTATAATTATATATAGTATATATATGAAGTGTGTATACATATATTTATTTATCTATATATTGGTATAATGTACATATATATAAATATATTCATATATATATATGTATATAGATAGATAGATATATATATACATATTATATATATACTATATATGTATATAGTATATATTTCAATTATAGATATACATACATATATAAGGCCTTTTTGTAGTATCTCTGAAACCCATTTTTTGACATGTTTACGTTCTTCCGACGTGATATCAATGTACATTTAAATCTTATTTCTTATCATCTTTGATATTTATTCATTGTGAAATATATCATTTAATCATCTTTTTTAAAAATATATCATTTAATCATTCATTTTTGAAATATATTTTTTTATCATTTATTTTTGAAATGTATCATTAAACATAAGTTAGGGAGATATATACCAAAGTTCAACTTATTATATACATATATATACATATATATACATATATATACATATATATACATATATATACATATATATACATATATATACATATATATACATATATATACATATATATACATATATATACATATATATACATATATACATATATATACATATATACATATATATACATAAATAAAGACATATATGTGTGTGTATGTATATGCATGTATATATACATATATATATATGTATGTATACATACATATATATATGCATATATATACATATATATATATATGCATGTATATATACATATATATACATACATATACACAAACATATATATATATACATACATATATATGTGTGTGTGTGTGTGTGTGCACAAACATATGTGTGTGCTCGTGTAAGTTTCTGATATTCCCAGGCTCAGATAAATGGAGAAGGTCGTTGACAAGTATGGCTAATCGCGTGTAACGTCTGGATGACAAAAGTGCAGAGGTGTCCCCAGACACCATGTGCTGCACCAACAATCAGTGAAGGTGGTGGAAACAAAGAGGGGGCAAAAATTATATAAGTTTAAAAATAATAAGGGAAGAGGAAAGAAAGTGTTTTATGTATTTAAGACCCCGATTGGAGGAAAGGAGTGCTGGACAAAATCCCACATAATACTTGATACAAGGGGAAGTACTAGGAGAAATGGCGTACATATTATCTATCACATCACACTACCATGCAGGTAAATGTGTTTGATGAGGGCTTCGAAGTTTTTTTTAGAAGCACCCAGCAAGGGAGCCCAGAAGAAGGGAGAAGGGAGAGTGGTCAGAGAACATTTGAAGAATACATCAAAGTGTCCCAAGTACCCTCCCTTTCCCCTCACTCCCCCCTCCCCTCCCCCTTCCCATCCCTTAAAATAGATATGCTGAGTGTGGCTTGAATGCGCATGTGAGTGAAAGCTGTGCTGGATACGAAGTGCACAGTGAAAATGGCTTAGGGAGACATAGTAATAGGATGCAGAATACCATGGAGTGAATCGTGTGCGGCGATGATGAACGCTTTCTCCATTAAGAGGAGGAAACACCAGAGAAGCTACACAAGGGACCATAATAAGATAATTTAGCCTTTTGTATTGAAAAGACAATAAGAAAATTATATTTACGATCATAAGGAATGAATGATTACCTAGTCTTTCTCGAATTCCTTCAAAGTGTACCATACTATTTTACAGATGTGATTTCTTGCTTTTGAAAATAATGCATTTTAGTCTGATGTTCTGGGAAAATATAGTACAGCAGCCTAAGTTAATCTAATTTAATTTTTTCTGATTCTTTTGATTAGAACTTTTACAATTTCTTATTGAGTAATTTACAGTACTTTTACACTGTCAAGAGAATACAATAAACGTATTAATATATAATACATTCGTGTTCGTATATGAAATTTTAGGGGGGGAGGTGATAGGCATGGTGAGGGCTTCACATCAGGCAATGTTTGCTTTTTTGTTGCTATTGCGAGTGTGTGCGTAAAACGATGCCTTGTCGGTGACCCTTCAGCTTAGACGGTCTCTTAACTCCCGTGGTCTCAATCGTTCACACATCCTCCTTTTGTGCAGTTCACACGTACAGTCCGCGTACACATGCATGTGAGGTACCAAGACGCCATTGACGACAGGGAAAATGAACAAAAATGGGGAAAATGCTGGGCTCATTTTTTATATTTTTTGTATAATGTCTCTACACATAGATGGAACTGCCTTACCTGATTTCACCTTTCCTTGAATTGGCGGGAAAATGTATTTTTCACTAGCGCTATGAATATCGATGGTGTTATAATTATTATAAACATTATACTTACTATAATGTTATAAACAATAGCAATAGCAAAATAAGATAATGTAAACCATTTTCGTAAATTAAAGAAAAGGGTAAACGGGCGAGACAGGCAGTACTTTAATTGGCTCTTTGGTCATTTAGTACAAGTGTAGCCATCTATGAGAAAAACAATTAAACAAGTAAACTCACAGAGGGCATGTCACGGAGACGTGACATGCCCGTCGCGAATGGGTTGAGCTTTCCACTGACGTTCACCTCGGCGGCACTGACGTGCAATCTTTCTAGTTGAATACTTCCATTTCTCCACACCCACTCAGGGCGCAATCACCTATCATGGTCTTATGATTTTACACTTTGTAGATATTTGTAAATGTATCTAGTTATGAACATATAATATATACTGATGGAGGAAAAATGTTTGTGTGTTGAAGAAGTCTGGGATTTATTTTTAGTGTATCTGCAAGGGTTGAGAATTATTTTTTTTTTCATTTTTTTTTTTCTTTTCTTTTTAGAGTTCAGCTGGATGCCGTCATAGTCTCATGCTTTTGCTACTCCAGAAGTACAAATATTTAAGGAGAATCGACATATCACAACTACTAAAACTACATCCAGAAATAATTATGAATTTATTGAGAATTGAAGATCTATAAATGTCTATCCACTTGAAGCGTATTTTATTGTTGGCCGTAGATAAGAAAGGCTCAGTCGTAACCAACGGGTAGTGAGTATAGTATAGCTTCCCGACCGAAGAGCTGTGAGGCCACCTAATGTCGTTTTAATATCCGTATTTGCTTTAGTCCAATGCGTCAAAATTGGAAGCGTTTTAGGATGCGTGGCGTAATAGTCATAACAAAAATAACAACCTCGGTGTGGGTCTCGCAGAAGCCGGCTTAAGCACAGATTTAACAGCCCACGAACGGCTTAGGCAACTTCCCTCTTGCGTCATTGGTTAAAAGTTATTTTCGGTTAGGACGAAAACAGTTTATTTTTGCATGCCATATCAGAATTATTCTTGTGATCGCCCCACGCACAGTCCACGCACATACACACACAAGTTAGTTCAATTGTCACAACTTACGAAAAAAACAACAAAAAAACTAAAAAATAACCATCAACTTTTTATTGTTGTCGATCAGTACCTAAATCAATAAATAATATATAAGCTACAATTATAAACCATTTTAGACAAGTCTCAATTCATGTCTTTCTTCATGAACCAAACTTCGTTGTTGCGACCGACGATAACGAAGGGAGAGTCGTAGCCAACAGTGTAGTAGGTCTGGAAGTCGACGCCCTCCTCGCCGGCTGCCACCAGGTCGTCGTGAAGCTGCGCGGCGTTGACGATCCAGTCCTCGTCGTTGGCGAACCCATGGAACCTCCTACAAAAAAAAATGCATTTTCATTATGTCAGCGTTTGGATCACAGATCAAGTTTTCACTGAACAAAGGAACATGCCTTTGTATGAACTACGTTAAGGAAAACGAACATGAAGCCCAAGTTACCTGGAGAAGACGTGCAGTTCCGGTCGGTCTTCGATGTACACGTCAGGGTTGGTGGGCGTAGGCGGGTTGTCCTGGTGGGCGGCGGGGACGTAGAAGCTCATGGTGAAGTTGTTCTCGCAGTTGGGTCCTTCTCCGGGGATGACCAGCGTGGTCACGGGGGCTGTCATGTCAATCTTCATGGCTGTATAGAAACGGACAGAATAATTCTTTCCCCTGCTATATAATGCCTTGTTACTATACCTGTAGTGCACATATATGTGTGTGTGTAATGTATACATATATACTTTGATGTGTATTTATGTTATATGAATAAGAATAATACATTAAACCATATAATCCAAATAGTCACACTTGCATCATTATGTTACCTGCATCATTCTGTCCGTCGATGTAGTTGAACAACTTGCGGAACATGACGTCACTGGTGGCTTCGTGGTGAGAGATGGAGAGATGGGATGTGGTGACCCACTTCTGCGCCGGGTACACGCGCTCCTCGTACGTCTGCAATCAGACTCATGGCTTTTATTACTCGTTATACAAATTGTTTTTAATGGGAACGAAATCCCAATACAAAAAAAGAAAAATACGAAGCAAGCAATTCCCTTATTAGATTATTTAGTAGTTAAAACATTAAAACTCGAAGGAACTACTTACCTCAGCGGAGTTAACTAGGTCATAAGGAGCCGTTTCGATGGCCAGGGCGAGCTGGCACACCTGAGGACCAAGAAAACAGATTTCACTTTTTTATACAAAAGTCCGGTCGGAGCATATTTAATTGCACTATGCAGCCATATGAATACCAGTATCAGTCTAAGCGGAATATCAATGCAATTGACATTCATGAAAGAAAACAAGTGAGTGAGTAACGATGGCATGAGCTCACCTGAGCCAAGAGCGCAAGAGCGGCGAAGGTCCTCATGGTTTGGCGAGTGAGTTGAGAAGGAAGTGGCGGTCGTTTATCTGGTCTGCCTTATATAGGCCAGACTCTGATGTAAGGCGATAAGGGAAGCAGCCGGGAAGATTGCAGGTTTCCCACGCTATTTTATTTGTGGTAGAAAAGGTTATATGTATGTGTGTGTATACTAACATTATATATATATATATATATATATATAATGTGTGTGTGTGTGTGTGTGTGTGTGTGTGTGTGTGTGTGTGTGTGTGTGTGTGTGTGTGTGTGTGTGTGTGTGTGTGTGTGTGTGTGTGTGTCACATATATATATAAATATATAGATATCATAAGTATATGAATATGAATATAAATATATACATATACATGTATGCACAGACACACACATGTATGTATGCGCGCACACACACGCGCGCACGCACACACACACACGCACACACACACACACGTGTGTGTGTGTGTGTGTGTTGTATCTGTAGAAGGCGTTTATCAACGGAAATGGTAGTGTAAGGGTAGTTATTAATCTATAATGAGGAGCCCGACTTAAACCCCAGCCAAGTGAAGCGAGCTGAAGCCTCTCGTGAAACGAGAACGGCTTGGGGACGCAAATAAGGGTCCCGTTCACTCCCCTGATACTTTATACAGATCCTGGGCCTATAAAATGGTAGCAGGCAGTGACCCAGGATCCTACGCAGGCTTGATATGTACCTTGAGCGGAGAAAAAAAACAAGTCCTTGTGGCTCAGTCTATCATTTAAAATACAACAAAACAAAAGAACTAAAA
>NC_061822.1:37419693-37422193 GCF_019202785.1 Penaeus chinensis | reverse complement strand
ACACACACACACACATATATATATATATATATATATATATATATATATATATATATTAGTAGTTGGAATTTTACTACGAAATTTGTCAGCTGTTTAAAGAAGGCTTTTAGTAATTTTGATTGTCAGAAATGTTAATTATTGAAATAATGGTATATCGTAAAAGGATATATATATACATACATACATATATATAAATATATATATATATATAAGAAGAAGAAGAAGAATTATTTATATAAATATATATAAACACATGTGTCTGAGTATATGTGTATATATATACATATATATATATATATATATATATATATATATATATATATATATATATATATGCGTGTGTGTGTGTGTGTGTGTGTGAGTGTTTGTGTATGTGTGTGTGTTTATATACATTATATATACATATATATATACAGATATATACACACATTATATATACATATACATATATATATACATATATATACACATACATACATATATATATATATATATATATATATATATATATGTACACGCATTATATATACATATATACATATATATGCACATATATATATATATATATATATATATATATACATATATATATTTATTTATTTATATGTATGTATGTATATGTGTATGTATATATACACATATGTGTATATATACTTATATATGTATATATATACACATATATGTGTATATATATATATATATATATATATATATATATATATATATATATATATAGTGTTATGCATCGCATAATACGCTTGATTAGCCTTTTGCATGTAGTTTCGGTCACAAAAAGAAGAAATTATATATTTTTGAGCCAAACATGCTATGTACTTCCCTCAGTAAAGCATTAATTGCAGTTTGTTCAATAATTACTATGCCTCAGACGTGCGGGGAGCGAGCGTGTCGCTTGATCCGTCCTCTCCATCCCCCACGAGGAAGCCACCAGCATCCCGTTCTGCGGGCTCTTTGAAATACAAGTAAATCATGCTAAAGGGGTGGGCTTCATCGCCGCCAGACGCAATAACTGCAGTACAATAATTGTATTGCGTTGGTGTAGTATCCGAATAAGAGTTTGTTGACTGCGATCCTTCGTCTTAACCACGATCAGCGAATCAGGCCTCTCGTGTTTAATTACGGATTCAGCTCTGATGAATTTGTATTCACTGAATTGATGCTAAAAAGCGGTATCAGTCATTTATTAGTTATTTCCTGTTAGCAAACGGTTAGTTTTTGATGCTCCGGGCTTCTCTTTCGTGTAAAAAGATGTAGTTATTTGTGTATGTTTTAGTGTATGTGCGTTTGTATGCGTGTATTCATGTGTGTCTGTGTGTATGTGTGTGCGTATGTGTTTGTGTGTTTGTATGCTTGTATGCATGTGTATGTGTGTAGTTATGTGTGTGTAAGTGTGTGTGTGTGTGTAAGTGTGCGTGTGTTCGTATGTCCGCCCGTGTCTGCGTATGGGCGAGAGTATATGTGTGAGAATATCAATGTTTGGGAACTGATAATTATAAATTAATTCTAAATCAAACAAACAAAGGGTACTTGATTTAATCACACGCTGCATAGTTTAATTATGTTCCCATATCATAATTAACAATGTGCCTTGCAATGATTAGTAGTCGAAGTAAGTTAAAGTTAATCAAAGTAACATGTTTGATTAAAACCTTGTGACACACTGCCAATTGCAAGTTCCATAAATTAATATATCCTCTTATTTTACACTGGTTGAGTAATCTTAATAACAACAGTGAAACCATGCAAGCTGAAATTGAAAACCAATGACCGTCATTTTTATCTTAACGTCTAAAATATAAAATTTTGATTTTTTTTCCTATCAAACAGTAACATGATATTAAATGCATACCGATGAGAACTTAATCCACTGTAGAAGCCAGACAGCATGCTGGTGAGATGACAAAGATAACATATGATTGATAATAAACAGGGAATTTATATATTTATTCCCTATTATAGGGAACAAAAAAATGAAAACTGTTTGAATTATAACGATACTCGGAATACGAATTGAAAACAAAACAAAAAAAAAAACGTGTTTTTGTTGAATAAATAGAAACAAGTGACTAAACAGTGATAGGGCGAAAGCTGTAGTGAAAAATATAATCTAGTGATTGGAATTGGAATACATCTTACCCTTACCTTATCTTACCGTGTGTGTGTGTGTGTGTGTGTGTGTGTGTGTGTGTGTGTGTGTGTGTGTGTGTGTGTGTGTGTGTGTGTGTGTGTGTGTGTGTTAGTATTGTCATAAGGAATGATATCATTATAATGGCTAATGGCTCAATTTTTTTATTGTAATTAGTAATGTATAACAAAAATAGAAATAAAAATAAGAAATATGCTTCTAACCTGAATCTGAAAGCAGAGAAAGTAAACTCATATCGCTGGATATATATGTATATATATATATATATATATATATATATATAATGAATTACTTTCTATAACATTATTCAGGTAGGGTCCATGACGTTACTGTGAA
>NC_061822.1:37402193-37412193 GCF_019202785.1 Penaeus chinensis | reverse complement strand
TAGAAGTGAATTACGGATATCGAATATCACACACTTCCCTTATTCTCGCTCGAGCCAAAGCGGGAAGGGTGTACCAACTTATGATAATTCAAAAAAAAAAAAAAAAAAAAAAAAATTGGTGATATAAATGCCGTTGCTGCATCAAAAGGAAGAGCAGGAAGAGAACGTCAAAGGCGTCTGGGTAATTTAGATGTGTTTATGTTAAATTATTACGAGCTTTGATCAACTGCGCTTGAGGGTAATACTGTTTTTGAGTCTGCGTGTGCGAAAGCTTGTTAGATCATTGCTTAATTAAACATCCGTATTTGCTAAAATCTACAGCTATTACATTCAAATGTATTGATAAACTTTAGCAATGATTGCAAATTACAGACACTTAGAAATGAACTTTTAAAAGGTGCAAATTAAACATTTATTAAATCACTGTCACAATGATCAATTTTAAAATTGAAATTAATGAAGATATTTTCAAATTAGAACTCTGATGTCTCTCTCCTAATTCAATTTATGATTATTTTTTGACGAGCAAGACGTAATTAATCGAACACTTTTTTTTCCACGCTTTTGTCATGCAGATTTTATATGACTGTATCGGATAATAGTTAGCTTAATCTGCTTATACACGGCTGAATTATGAACATTGTAATTCTAATTATGTTCGCATGCTCATGGAAGCGAGATGCTTATGTGAGCCCCATATATGTATGGACTACTTATTAGTTATCTGTTGAATAATCCATGATATTTGAATAATATTAATAATAATTCGCGTATAGTTGGCCAAAATAATAATAATGTGTTGAATCCAGGGTTGGGTCCAAGTACAGGCAGGCGACTGTACTTAAGTTTAAGTCCAAGTACCTGGACATTTTTCAAGTACAAGTGCAAGTACAGTCACTTTGCTATGTACTTAAGTCCAAGTAGGTCATTGTACTTAAGTAAAAGGATTTTAAGTGATAAAAAAACTATCACAGATTCGTAAATCGCGAAAGTTAGTTAGTCCACTGTTAAAAAGTGGGATTCGATATAGAAAAGTATATGGAAATTCTGCCTTCCTTTTGTAGCATATCAAATGTCTACTGTAGCATGTTATCATTTGAGAAAATAGAACATTGTTATGCTCAGTTATCTTTTATTTCACTACAATAGCATGACATTCATTGTATGTATTAACTCAATAGCATCATCACAAATTCCGATAAGATCTAAATATAATGCATAACTTTTGATTAATTACAATACACTTGTTTGTATTTGTATGTATTTTGTATTTTTCAAGTACTTTGGGTACAAGTGCAAGTACCTGTTCTTGTTGAATATCTTACCAAATAATGATAGTTGATGGTTTAAACATTAACTGATTTAAAGACATCTCGCCTTTTACAGCGTTATAGGTAAAGTGTGTTAAAGTAGGCTTTACAGATACCACTTTTTTAACGGATATCATCATACATCGTGCAGTCTCTTTTTTCATCCGATTCTGCCAAGCACGAAAAAAAAAAAAAAAAAAAAAAAAAAAACAGCGAAGTGCAATCATTTTTATCCGACTCCTCTCCTAACAAACAGGAAAATTAGCTGTTATTCGAAGGGAAAATATATTTATAAATATACATACACGTAATCAGTAAATTTTGGTATCAAAGCTGTAACAGATTCTCTTTAGACATGGTACAACAAAAAATAAAAATAAAAATGATACACTGTCGTTTTTTTTTTTTTCAGCTTCATTTAGTATAGTTTATTTACAATATTAGCCTCCTGATCCAACCTGGCCTTAGTACGAATCTTTTTTTGAAGTTATACAACGCGTCTTTTCATTAATGTGCAATGCAAAATGTATATGAAAAAAAATATATATATAACCAAAAGGACTTAAAGTATTCAGTATAATAAGTGTTCAGAATTATATGTACAGTATAGTAGGTGTTCAGTATAAGTGTTCAGTATAGTAAGTGTTCAGAATAATGTGTTCAGTTTAAGTGTTCAGTATAATAAGTGTTCAGAATAACAGGTGTTCAGAATAACAAGTGTTCAGAATAACAAGAGTTCGGAATAAATATTTAGTATAGTAAGTATTCAGAATAACAAGGGATCAGTATAATAAGGTTCAGGATAATAGGTGTTCAGAATAAAAAGCGTTCAGTTTAAGAAGTGTTCACCGTTGCTTTCCTAATTAACGCGCAAAGGAGACCCGAGTGGCTTTATTTTTCTTTTTTAGCAAAGGAATACAGATGTTGCTTTTCGTGATTACGCCATGATATAAGAGGATTTAATTGTTTTGTATATGTATACCTGTGAATACTGTGAAGCTGATCTTTACTAATGAAGCAAGGGAGATATTTAACTCAGTGATTATTACCTTCATCAAATGGATATTAGGCTTTTATTTAATTAACTGGATTGTCCTTGTTTTTGAGTAATTGTAAGATTACGTGAAAGGTTGTAACTTTACTTATTACTTATCGTTGTCGTTGTCATGAGTGCGATTATTAATATTATTTTTATTATTATATATATATATATATATATTTTTTTTTTTTTTTTTTTTTTTTTTTGTGCCGTATCAGAGCCTGTCGTTGGCGGCCATGTTTAATTTCATGCGATTATTAGAGTCCGTTTTTCATTGGTTCAGGTATTATCGGTTTCATTAATGTGTTATTAGCGTGATCATAATTATTATTGTTTCGAAAAATAAGAAGAGAAGTTTGCAGTATGTCTGTGCAGGTATTTTCAATGTTTATGTTAAAGTTCTGTTTCATCGCAAAAAAAAAAAAAAAGTCCTGGTAACAAGATAAATAAATGAATAAATTGAATGGTGATAAAAAGATTATTAATGGAAAGTAATTTCTGTATTTTGCGACGAAATAACTAACATTGCAAGCCTGTCAACATAAAAGTCGTTAATCATCATCAATATAACCAATGATTTTCTTTTTAATTTTCTATTTCTATTTACCTTTCATGTTTTTTCGCATCAACCTCACCACAACGCCATTCGCATATCTCTATTTTAATATTCAATTTCAACCCGTATTTCAGCAAGGTTACTGATCTGACTGGACATCATTCCTGCTAATCTGGTTTTTCTCTCTCTCTCTCTCTCTCTCTCTCTCATAGGGTTTCTTTATAATTAGGAAGCAGGGAAGACTTCTAACAGATATTGTCTTTTTTAAGCAAATGATTATGAAAAAAAAAAGAAAAAAAATTGTTTCTGATGACGTTTGGCATCATTTTTTTTTTCAGTAGACTAATTTAAACCTTTTAACGGATGTGAATTCTGGCTGGTTTTTGGTGGAAAATGTTAAATATTGTTTTGATTAATGGTATTAATACGATCAACATACTCATTGTCATTATCATCATTATCACCACCATTATCACCAACAATAACTTTAAAAACACCAAGAAATAACTGATACTGACTGAGTAATATATGTTTGGAGTAAAAAGCACCGGAAACGTTGATTTCCTTCACAGCAATCGGACAATGGAACGACTCAAAAGGCAACTGATTGATTGGCGAAAGAGAAACCGAGATACTATCTAGTCACTCTCTATCTCTATCTATCTATCTATCTATCTCTTTCTTTGTCTCTCTCTCTCTATCTATCTCTTTCTCTCTCTCTCTCTCTCTCTCTTTCTCTCTCTCTCTCATTCTCTCTCTCTCTCATTCTCTCTCTCTCTCTCTCTCTCTCTCTCTCTCTCTCTCTCTCTCTCTCTCTCTCTCTCTCTCTATCTCTCTTCAGCTACGCGGAGATTAAGTTTGTATGCGCTTGTATCCCTTTCATTCTATGTCTCTATATACCTGTTTGACTCTCTTTCTCTCTTTATCTTTCGCTCTCTCTCTCTCTCTCTCTCTCTCTCTCTCTCTATATATATATATATATATATATATATATGTATGTATGTATGTATACATAGTGTATATATATGGGTATATATGTGCATATATACATATATATATATGTATATATATATATGTGTGTGTGTGTATGTGTGTGTGTGTGTGTGTGTGTGTGTGTGTGTGTGCGTGTGTGTGTGTGTGTGTGTCTAACTACCTCACACACAAACCGATTTTCTAATCTTTTTCTTTCCTCTTAAGCTAACCATCCACCATCATCCGTATTTCATTTCCAAATTAGGATTCAGATTAACTTTGCTCCTGTTTCCCCTATAAACCCCCTTTTTTTTTCTCCTCCTCCTCCTCCATCGCGTTTCCCTTCCTTGCCACTTGCTCGGAAACATCCCCTTGTGAAATCCCATTATTCCGTTTCTCCAGTTCGATCACTTTTTTCGACCGTTCGTTATTGAGTTGCTTGTGATTCCCCTTTCTGTTGTATTTGTATGTAGATCGGACGTGATCAAGCTATGAGTATTTGAGTATTTGTTGTTGTTGTTGTTGTTGTTGTTGTTTTATAAATGTTGTGGGAGTCCATAAGTTTTCGGATTTTTTCTTCCATGTGATTTTGTGTTGGTTTGTAATTGTTGTTGAAGTCCATAATTTTTTTCATGTGATTTTGTCGTGTTGTTTTATTAATGTTGTGGAATAAAGCCAGTGCACTGGGATATATATATATATATTTTTTTTTTTTTATTATTATTTTTATTATTATTGTTATTACCATGACTATTATTGCCATTACTGTTGTCATTTTAATGGATATTTTCATTATTGCTTGTTTCATTATTTTTTCTTCTCTTTATTTTTCTTACTATTTTTTGTCTCTTCCTCTTCTTTCCCTTCCTTCTTGTTACTCATTATTATTATCATTGTTGTTACTGTTTGTTTACTATCATTATCATAGTTATTATTACAATAATAATAATTATAATAATAATATGATAATAGTAGTGTTATTATTATTAATATTATTATTATTATAATTATTAACATTATAATAATAATTATTATTATTATTATTGTTATCATTATTATCATTATCATTTTTATTATTATGATAATAACATTATCACTATTGTTATTATTATTACCATTATTATTATTATTATTATTATCATTATATAACAATAATATTGTTATTGTAATCATTATTATTATTATTATTATTATCATTATTATTATTATTATTGTTATTATCATTATTATTATTAGCAGTAGTAGTTTTAGTACTGTTATTATCATTAGTATTATAATTTTTTTTTTATCATTGTTATTATTATCATTATTACTCTAATCATTATCATTCTCATTATTATTATTATAATTATCATTATTATTATAATTATCATTATTATTATTATTATGATTATTATTGTGATTATTATTATGATTATTATCATTATCACTATTATGATTATTATCATTATTATTATGGTTAATTTAATTATTATTATTATCATTATTGTCTTTATTATCATTATTATTTTTATTATAATTATTATTAATATCATCGGTATTAGGATAATCATTATCTAATTATTATTTTCATTACTATCTAAACTGTAATCACTATTTCATGCTATCGCTCCCACAGAAGGTACCTCGACGTCAAAATAAATAATAAAGACATCTAATAGTAATATAATACTCAGGCTCTGTAGCGCAATACATGTAATATAGTCGGAGTGATCGAACAGCTGAGGGAAAGTGCCGCTTGGGGAAGTGCCGAGGGAAAGTGCCGCTTGGGGAAGTGCCGAGGGAAAGTGCCGCTTGGGGAAGTGCCGAGGGAAAGTGCCGCTTGGGGAAGTGCCGAGGGAAAGTGCCGCTCGGACACATAACAGCATAAAGGTGGGTTTCTAGCATATGCCATTACGTATGTTAACAGAGGAACAGAGTACGAGGGATGGGAAGGGGAGAGAAAGTGCTTCAGGAAATGAGGTCATCATTATCATTGTTATTATGATAATTATTATTATGATTACTGTTGCTGTAACTGTAATAATTCTTGTTATTGTTATCGTGGTTAATGTTATTATTTATTATCCTAATTCTATTAAAACCATCCTTGTTGTTATAACCAATACCGATACTACTATTGCTATCATTCTTCTCATTACTAGCGTTATCATTCTGCCATTATTACAGTTAACTGATTATCATTGCCATTATTACAATTAACTGATTATCATTGCCATTATCACAATTAACTGATTATCATTGCCATTATCACAATTAACTGATTATCATTACCATTATTACAATTAACTGATTATCATTACCATTATTACAATTAACTGATTATCATTGCCATTATTACAATTAACTGATTATCATTACCATTAACATTGTTGACATCAATTATTTCTCGTCATCACCATAATAACTTTTGTTTTTGGGGCTCTCTGTTGAGGACAGTGAGGGTCATCAAATCAGCTCCCTGTTCAAGAGCTTCCACTCGGGTTATGGCCACCACCTGCCAAATATAATGGTGGTGTTATGTTGTTATTGTTGTTATTGTCATGAAAATATCGATGGCAGTGATGATGATGATGACTATAATAGTAATAATAATGAGGATGATAATAATGAAAGTAATAATAGTAATAATAATATCAATAAACCTAATACTAATACTAATACTAATACTAATAATGATGATAATAATAACGATAACGATAATAATAATGATAATGATAATAATGATAATGATAATAATGATAATGATAATGACAATGATAATGATAATGATAATTATAATTGTAATGATAATAATGATAGTGATGATAATAATATTAATGATAATGATGATAAAAATGATGATAATGATAATGATAATAATAATAGCAATAATAAAGATACTAATAATGATGATAGTAACGGTAATTATAATAATAATAATAATGGTAATAATGATAACAATGATAATGATAATGATAATGATAACAACAATAATAACGAAAATAATAGTAATATAATGATAATGATAATGACAATAATGATGATGATGTTGATACTACTACTATAACTTATAATAGTAATAGTAATAATAATAATAATAATAATAATAATAATAATAATAATAATAATAATAATAATAATAATAATAATAATAATAATAATAATGATAATGATCATGATAATAAAGGTAATAATAATAATAACAATAATAATAATAATAATAATAATAATAATAATAATAATAGTAATAATAATAATAGTATTAATAACAATTGTGATAGTAATGATAATAATAACAATAATAATGATAACAACAATGACTACAATAATGAAGATAATGATATGATAATACTGCTACTTATGCTACTACTAATAGTTATGATAATAATGATAAATATCATAATAAATTAATATAATAATTATTATGATAATAACAATAATTATAATGATAATAACAATAATTATAATGATAATGATAATAATAAAACTCATGATGAAGATGATGATGATAATAATAATAGTAATAATAATAATAATAATAATAATAATAACAATAATAAATTATATTATTAACATTATTGGTCTTACCATTGTCATTATGATCAGCTTCTGCTGTTGTTGTTACATTATCTTCATCACTGTCATTATTGTTATTGTTATCAGTACCATTATCATTATTATTGTGTATATTATTACTAGTATTATTGCCATTACTATCATTATTATCATTATAACTAGTAGTGGTGGTATTATCATCATCATCATCATCATCATCATCATCATCATCATCATCATCATCATCATCATCATCATCATCATCATCATCATCATCATCATCTTTATCATTAAAGCTTCGGTGAACGTTCAACAATGAAGTCTGATATCCTATGTAAAAGTTGAAGGTATGTAAAATCAGGAAACTTTTGGCAACCGTACTTTCTGATGAACTTTTCCTGTAATGGAGAATGTTTCGAAACTTTTGATCAGAATCCCGAATCACCTGCGGGTTCGTTCTGTTCTTTTCTTCTTACATTTTGTTTTAACCTTCTTCTTAACGTCTTTAGCCTTGTTTACACCGGTGAGGGGGAAAGAGCACAAGAGGGAGGAAGAGGGAGAAGGAGAGGACTAGGGAGGAGGAGAAAGAGAGAGAGGGAGGGGGGGAGGGAGATAGAGAGGAGAGAGAGAGATAAATAAATGGATAGATGGATAAGTGTGCGTGCCTATTGAGTAATCACATATACACACATATGTGTGTACACACACACATATATATATATATATATATATACTTATTTATTTATATATATATACTTATATAATAGGTATATATATTCACATGTATAAATACATGTGTGTGTGCGTGTGTTCGTATATATATGTATATATATGTATGTGTGTATATATAGATATATTCTAAATATACATATGTATATATATAAATATATATATAAATATATATATATATATATATATATATATATATATATATATATATATATATATATATATATATATTGTAAAGGAACACCGCTCTTATCAGATATCAGCAAGGGGGAAAACGGTCTTAGCGAGGGTAATGAAAGGGGTCTTAGCATGTGAGCCTATTATGGAAGGTGATGCTAGACCCCCAAGAGACCTCCGTCTTCTAGGGTCTCAAGGGCGTGGAGGTGGTGAGACTGGACCCTGTGTGTCTTTGTCTGTCTGCTGTCTCCCACTGTCTGACTAGATGTCTCCTTTTATGCTGGGGCTCCTCTCAAGGCAGGCGTTTGCTTCCTCCCGGAGGAGTGAAAGCGATGCGGACACCTGATTCCGGTCACTTAAGATCTGTCTGCAGGGAGGCAGCCGCTGGGGACAGAGGAGTGAAGCATACCATCTGGCCTTTCTGGATATTGTTCACACACCACGCATATATATATATATATATATATATATATATATATATATATATATATATATATATATATTTATTTATATATATATGTATATATATGTATATATATATATATAAATTAGTAAATAAATATATATACATAAATATATGTACACATATGTATATATATAAATAAAAAATAAATAAATACATATATATGTGTGTGTGTGTTTACACACACACACATATATGTATGTATATATATACATATACATATGTGTATATATATACATATACATATGTGTATATATATACATATACATATGTGTATATATATTTACATTTACATAATATATATGAATATATATACACGTCAAGATCTATATTGATTCGACATTTAAAAGGTACATTGCTTATAGTACATCGACCACATAGAATTGCCAAACTCCACTGAAATGTTTATATTGAAGGCATGTCAATATAGCAAAATTTAGATATTCATAACCGTTATGTCAGCCGAGTCGTGGGTTTCATCTCACACTTAGAGACTGAGAAAGAGGAAGGGAATTAGTCAAAGGACACAATTCTGATTCTGTCAAAGAATCATTTTGAAGAGGAATAATAGACCAAGGTAAAGTGTAGGAAAGAAGTGTAGGATTGATCACTTGTTCATGCAAAGTAAATATAACCGTAAATACTGGGGATTCGGGGTGACTGTCTCCATACCATCTCACGTTTGTTTTTATAATATTTATTGTAATGATCATTGAGTTATAATTAGTAAGCAAGTAAGGGTTAAACTTAGACATAAATTTGAATTGCTTTCGTAAAAGATTATTCCTATCACTGATATTTATCATTGCTAATATTAAACCCATCCTAATATGCCACCTGTTTAATGTTATTAGATTACAGAATAAACTATATTGTTAATTTTTTTTTTTTTTTCATGACCGTTGTATCTTTTGCACACACTCAGCAGAGGAATTAATTAAGTCGACCCCACGAGCCTTCAGGCGTTAAGTCATGCTACTCACCTGGACTTTCTCGGGGTTTCCCTTAAATGCAAAACCCTGGGTGGTGGGTAATATTATCATTATTTGTATTAGAGTCGGCAATGACAAAGTAGCAGCTGTAATTTAATAGTAGGATATATTATAGTTTGTATATGAAAAGTTTCGCAATACGATATATATACATACATACATAATACATATATGTGTATATATATGTATTTACATATATATACATATATATATGTGTATATATAC